>NC_139680.1:36938823-37150841 GCF_964106915.1 Podarcis gaigeae | reverse complement strand
TGGCTGGATGGGGTTCTTCTCTAAAGGAGCAGGCACTTCTTTTTATTGCTAATTATGTGTTTGGGTGAGTGACCTTCATGAATATAAATGCTGCTTAAAGAAGCAATACAAATCCTTTGGGTTCCTTTTTAGAAACAGCCCTAAATACAAATGACTGCATCAGCTGTCAATAAACATGAACCATTATCTAAGTTGTGCTCTAGGTTCTCGACTAGGTTCTACATAGGTAAAGGTACCCCTGCCCGTACAGGCCAGTCTTGACAGTCTCTAGGGTTGTGCGCTCATCTCACTCTAGAGGCCGGGAGCCAGCGCTATCTGCAGACACTTCCGGGTCACGTGGCCAGCGTGACGAAGCTGCTCTGGTGAACCGGCACCAGAGCAGCACACAGAAACGCTGTTTACCTTCCCGCTATAAAGCGGTACCTATTTATCTACTTGCACTTAAGGGTGCTTTCGAACTGCTAGGTGGGCAGG
Source organism: Podarcis gaigeae (assembly GCF_964106915.1). Classification (NCBI taxonomy): domain Eukaryota; kingdom Metazoa; phylum Chordata; class Lepidosauria; order Squamata; family Lacertidae; genus Podarcis; species Podarcis gaigeae. The sequence goes on along the minus strand of NC_139680.1, from coordinate 37,150,367 downwards.
AGCTGGGACCGAACGAAGGGAGCTCACCCCACCGGGGGGATTCAAACCGCCGACCATGCGATCGGCAAGTCCTAGGCGCTGAGGTGTTACCCACAGAGCCACCCGCGTCCCAGGTTCTACATAACTAGCAATAAAAAGAAAATAATTTGTTTGGCATTATGTACAAGCCTATGTTTTCTCAAGTTAAGAGATTGAGTGATACATAAAACTGCTTACCAGGTAGAGGAAAATATCCACTCCACTGTGGAAGAAAAATATTTCTTCAAAGAAGCCATCCTTGACCAAGGTTTGGGAAAGGACAGTGGTACCTCGGGTTACATACGCTTCAGGTTACAGACTCCGCTAACCCAGAAATAGTACCTTGGGTTAAGAACTTTGCTTCTGGATGAGAACAGAAATTGTGCTCCGGCAGCGCAGTGGCAGCGGGAGGCCCCATTAGCTAAAGTGGTGCTTCAGGTTAAGAACAGTTTCAGGTTAAGAATGGACCTCTAGAACGAATGAAGTTCTTAACCCAAGGTACCACTGTATTTACTGGATGCTAAAGTGTTTTAAAAGGAACATTTTCCTTATAGAATTGAACCCACCTATTCTCCAAGTTTTCATTAGCTACATTCCTTGTTCCAAATTCTACTTAGCTATTGTTCACTTACATTTTTCTTGCCTTGATTTACTTAGTTTATTGCTTCTTATCTGTACAGATTAAGAATACATTAAAATAGGCAGAGAACACTACTATTTAATGAAAACTTGAGCTGAAAGTTAAAGTACGTAAACTAACTTGTGTATGAACAACCCCAGTGATTTGCCCATATCCAAATTACAGCAATATATAAACTCAGGTATATCTTAAAATATACTGGCATCACATATGTCCACTTACAATGGAAGTCTTTACATATGGGACAAACTATTTTGTTTTTTATTTTGATGATTTGTATACTGCTTAATCAGTCATCTCTAAGTGGTATACAGGAGATTCAATAAGACTAAAAATAACTTAAAAGTATAAATGCAGAATTTAAAAACCCACTGGGATAAAACTAATAGCTATTTGCCCTAGGTGACCAAAGCTGTTGCTTTGAGTAGGAAACACATTCATCTTACATTATGCACCATACATTCTTATTTATGCATCTATGTTAAGACATAAGTCAGTCCCTTACAAAACCATTTGAGTTTTCTCATCTTTTAGTAGAATCCTGCAAGACTCAGCCTAGCAATTTAATTAATTAATTAATCTAATCATAAATCTGCTACATACACATTAGTGTCCATCAATGCAAGCATCTACTAATTCTGGGGCACATGATCAGATTTATCTTCAAAGCATCATATCAGAATGTTGGCATCCGTCTGTCTCAAGAGACAATGAACTGTGCCTCCGGGGTGAAGTCAAACCGCTGTGTTAGTAGCATCAAAGTGACCGCCCCAGAATGCAAGCCTAGCCAGTGAGTATGGATCTCCCTGGATGCCCAGATGAGAAGACCCTACTGATGTGATCCAAAGGAAAGCAGAGCAGTATGTTTGGCACCAGCTTGGCTGCAGTAGAAGGAGGCGTACAATGCACCATCCAACCACCTTAGGGGCCCCACTCCAGATTTGTATAGGATTTACACCTTTGCTTTTTTCTTCTACTGAAGATATCCCACAAGGCAGCAGAGGTTTAGGATCAGTTTTCCTTCTCCTAGAAGGGCTACCATCTAGGAGATGCTGCTGGGTAGTTAATGTAAACCAGTGTGGCCCTTGAGTTAATGAAAATGTATGAAATGGCTGTCATCTCATCCAGTCCAGCATCCTGTCTGAACTATGTTGGGATAGAACTCTACCTATGTTCCAATGACCAGCCTTCTTGGCCTTCTTGATATTCTTTCCCACAGACTCAATTACTGATGCAGTTACAGCAATATGCCACAAAACCACAATATATCCATGCACTTCTGGAAATACCACCATATTAAGACCATTAAGCGAAGAGCTTAAAATAATGTTTTAATGATTTTAAAGATAAACCCATATACTTTTCCTAACTACAGGCTTAACATTCCTCAATCCATTTTTGTTGTTTCATCCCCTCTTGCTCATTTAATTCCATCCATAAATGGTTATGCTGTCATTATTTTATTTATAAATCATCAAAAAGAAGGAGGAAATAACAGCATCCAGTTTTCTTTCCTTGTTTCTTTCTAGGCTAGCACAAAAGCAGGCAATTGATCAATATAAGATGTGCCAAGCAGGCTTGAGCAGTTATTTGTTTTGCAGTGTCCAACATGGGAATTAATGATTTCACAACACATCCTGGATAACAAAAGTCATTCTCAGAGCCTTCTCTGACCCACAGACATTAAGGAGCAAAGTGTTAGAAAAATGTCATGCATTCATTGGACTGTATTAATAACACACCAGAACAGCTAGGCAATGCAGCCTATGAATTTCACTATGAACGCTTTTCAAATATATTCTAATGGATGCAGTTAAACTGTAATAACTCTACAGAGAACCAAAAAGAGAATCAATAAGCAAGGAAATCTTTCTAGTTGGACTACCTTTGATGGTATTATGTAGAATTAATAGATAATTTACTTCCATAAAAGCTGAAAAGATGTTACAAAAAGAAGTATTTTTCAACCTCAGTGGAGAAAATGAAGGAATACTTTAACTTAATTTTTCAAGATCCTTGTCTCAGTGGTAAGTTGAAAGCCATATAAATCACCACTGCTGGAAAAGCCACAGCTTCTGGAGGAATAAAGGATGGACAGGCTGCTTATTGGCAGCTGAAGGTCTTTAGGTATTAGTCTATAAAGCCATACAACTCTCCTCCCTCCCCACTGCATATTATTCTAGAAATTGAGACAACGTATGCTGCAGAGGAACTGCAAAATAAAAATAAAAATGAGAGGACAACTTAACTTTTTTCCCACTTGAAAATGATGTCATGCTTAAAAGTTCCAGCAGGTATTTGTGTGGCTTTCTTAGAGCACTTTGGCCCCATACCAGAGTGGTAGGCAATTTTCTGTTGATAGATGACTAAAGATTCTTTTGGAGATGGGGACTTGTGGATAGGCTGAGATATAGATTAAATATTAGAACTTTCTCCCTCCCCACCCCACCAGCCAAGACACTGTCAAACTATAAGGGCTAGAAGCATGGATTTCTTAGGATTACACTGGCTGTTCAAAACATTTTATGGACTGTTAAGCAGCCTGGACAGCATATTTTATGGGCCTCTGCTCTGGTAAACATGGAAATTCTTTTGTCTTGCCTTCATTGGTTACACATTCCTTTGGAGAACAGAGAATGAATACTGAACATGCATGTTTAGTGATAAAAAAAATCCAGCCCTCTCCCATCTCCTTATATAAGCTATATATACTGCCGTTGTTCTCTGTAAATGTATTCAACTATGATAATTACCAGCAATTGTTTCACTCCATCAGAATGCAGATTTGCAGTTCATATTATTAAAAAGCTTGTAACTTGTTCTGACCCTCACTGCCAGAAGCCAATCTACGATGCTATGATTACTGGCCACATAAATTAATTTTATTTGCCTTTAAGCTGTCACTTAATCTTTTAGTATCCATAATTGCTGCGTGAACAATAACTGCCACTCAAACCAAGATTCAGAGAACACAAATTTTATCATGATAATGAATGTTTTTTTAGCCCTCCCTCACTACAAAGGTGAGATGGGGGGGATTTTCCCCTATGAAAAACCCAAATACATCTTTTGCTGCATACCTGTTTGTTACTCCAGCCTAGTTTGTTAAGAATAACATTGAAGGTAAGGTTGGGAAATCAGAACAAAATTTATGTATGATGGTAAAATGTGTGTACGTAGAAAAATGGAAAATGTATACACAATAATTTTAAAAAGAAAAAGAAAAACCTGAATGTATTTGTTGTAATAAAACAAAATATATAAACACCAAACATTGTTACAGCTAATTTCAACATAATGAGGAATGGCTTTGAAGTTTTGCTGAAGGAGGGAAAGGCAATGTATGAGTGATCTTGCACATATGATTTTAATCCCTGGTGAAACATTGGAAGGGCATGCATGCCACAATCTTCCCTGCAGTGAGATGCATGTGCTGTCTGCATCCCACTGTGAGGAGAAAACAATTGTTAGCTATAGAAAAGGGATGCAGAAAGTCTAATCACTCTGAATGCAACTTCTATATTAACTGAATAATCACTGGAAAACATTTCTGTTGTCATTTTAATTTCGTGTTTAATCCAGCCTCCTTTTTCCTTGTAACCCATACCATGAAATCTTTCTCTTAAGCTTCTTTTATTCCCCTCTTCACTTCTTGGCATGCTCTGCTTACTCAATAGGATGCCTTTTCCTTCTGTACCATCACAGTCTGCATGGCCATCTGTATCGCTCCCCTTTTCTGTTTCTAATACTGAAACATTTGCAGCCCCATTTCCTAGCGGCACTTTCTTTTTCCAGATCATAGAGGCTACCCTTCCCCCCCCCCTCCCCAGGCACAATCATCTTTGTCTGCACCATCTCTCAGCTATCACCTCTTTCTTCATCCCAGAGGTCTTACCATATCTAATCTTAACCACATTCTAATCTTCATAAACCTGAAGTCTGAAGCCACTGTTTACTTCCATTTTTCTTTCTTCATCCTGCTCTCACACACACCCTTTCCTTCTTTCATTAAAAAATATGTGTGTTTGCTCCATTTCTGTCTCTATCTCACCTCTCTCTCACTTTATGCCTCCTTGGTTCAGCAGGAGCTCAATAGAAGTCCTTCACTATCCTAGCAATTCACCCTAGTGAAAGGGAAACCAGGGAAAGAGAAACCTATAGCATGGATGGCTGAACTGGGACCATTCCAGCACACAGTTCTGAATTTAGGGAAAGGAGTTCCAATGCAGACAATGCTCCAGCTGCACTGTTCCACTTATCACTGGATTTGGTATCCCAAGTCTACTCCCACTTACTGATGGGCTTGGGAGTGCCTTTGATTTTCCCAACAAGATATGGGAAAGGGTCATGGACAGCAAATATGTGTAATTCCTTCAAGAGGCTGCAAACACAAAAGACACATGTACACAGACCCCAATCAAGACTTGTGGGAGGGCTGCAGCTCAGTGGTAAAGAACATGAATTCCCTGGCACCTCCAGGTAGGTAAAGATGTCTGGAAAAGATTTCTGTCTGAAATTCTGGAGAGCTGCTGCCAGTAAGTAGAAACAACACTGATATAGATGGTCTGACTCAGTATAAGACAACTTCCTATGTTCTTAGGCCTGCATAAGAAGCACAAAGAGCAGATACACAAGTCGTTCATGCAGCTGCTTGCCCTGCTCCAGTGTAACATCAAGCACTGCTTAGTGACTGCAGCATCTATGGGAGAAGTGGACAAGCTGAGCTAAAAATCTTATACAGGGTCTGAAAAAAATGGCTACATATACTGTAGGTTAACTGAGAGACAGGAAACAAAACCCTAACTACAGTAGGAGTGACATGGGTTAACTGTGAATACTGAGCTAAGATTATTTGCTTAGCTTGGCAGGAAGTTCCCAATACAGTGGTACCTTGGTTTATGAATTTAATCCGTTTCAGAAGTCTGTTCTTAAACCAAAACCGTTCTTAAATTGAGGTGTGCTTTCCCTAATGAGGCCTCCCGCCGCTGGTGCCCTTCTACTGTTCAGTTTCTGTTCTTAGACCAAGGTAAAGTTCTCAAACCAAAACACTATTTCCAGTTTTGCAGAGTTTGTAAACAAATCATTCTTAAACCGGACTGTTCTTAAATCATTCTTAAACCGGATTGTTCTTAAAGAGGTCTGGTCTTAGATACAAAGGCTCAAAATAAAAGATCAGCCATCACTCCTTCAGGAATCCATGGACTATCACTTTCAGTAGTAAAACATGTTCTATTTCACAACTTAAAGAGCAATTCTTTCGACAAACAATCTCGGCACTCTTAATTCCTCTGGTTTTCTTCTGGACAAAAATAATCCTTTTATTTGTTAATAGCATCAATAGGAGCAAAAAGGGGGTGCTTCACAATAAAACAACAGCATCTTAGAACTCACTGCATTCCCATAAGTTGAACTAAACACACTGCTTTGATCAAATTAGTACCCATGTACAAATCAAAGAATAGGGCAGCTTCCATGCCTCCATTAATTCCTAGTACATTTCTCTGTACAAGGTTAAAACAATAACTGTCCCTGAAGAATTCACAACACTCTAGAAAACTAAAAGAGCAATTGGCAACAGTTGGCTGTACAGGATGATTTAAAACAGATTCGGAACCCTGCTATACTGTCATCTTATGCAAGCCAAGCTCCCTCTTATTAAAAGGCACAGCAAATCACTCTCCTTTTCCAGATAACTTGTGCCAGCTATTATTAGCACGAAAAGGCAGCTGGAAGAAGAGACCCAAGGCCATCCGAGAATGAGAGAATGGAAGTTTCTTTTCTCTTGTGGATACATTTGATGGAAGCTGTCATGAGCTTTTTTTTGTCTCATTAGTATTTCCAGCTGAGATTTCCATGCAATTCATGCTGCTAGGTAGCAGTGTCATATTTAAGCTTTCAGAATTATTCAAACGACTTCTATTTCATGCATTTTAAACACACATTAAAAATAGCAATATACAGAAAAAATATATTTTAATAAGAGAAAAAATTAGCTTACTTTTTCAACTCCTAAGCATTTCAAAGGTTTTTCTGGCTCTCTATCTTTCTTTTTCTCTTCCTTCCTTTTTTCCTTTTCCTTCTGTGGGAAAGATGTTCTGTTATCAGTTTTAGATACGACAATCATTTAAAAAACTGACAGCCATAGTTTCATCCAAGATAATGTTAATTTACTTAGGCATATTTATACCTTGCCTCTTAGCTGAAGCTCCGAAACTGGCGGAAAATATATTGCAAATACAATAAAATAAATAATACAATAGTTACTGTAACAGGGTAAAAGTGTACTTAAGTGGTCTCCCTTGTTCTTTGATGTTCCAATGGCCACTTAGCAGCTGAATTGGCTGGCCTGGAACTGACTGTTGAAGAGGCAGATATTGGTTGCTCTTAGGCCAAGACTTTTTTTACTTGCTTGTTGCTGCTTATGTCTTTCACAACGTCTGGCTCTTGAGACAAATGCATAGATTCCAAAAAGACACTCACTGAGGATTGCAGGATCACACTAAGCTCTCAAATATTTTCTTCAGATATAATAGTACAATGTCATAATCTGACTGTCTCTCACAGCAATTCAAATTCCTGATAAATGGTAGCGGTCTTACTCGGGTAATTTAAAGTACCCTAGGAAGACAATGAAATTGGGTTTCAGTACCATCCCGTCTTGTCAAGCCTCAAAACAGTGTAGCATTACACCTGCACTAACACTAACTGTGGAAAGGTATCAAAACTCCACAGAGGTAAAGGGTAAAGGGACCCCTGACCATTAGGTCCAGTCATGACCGACTCTGGGGTTGCGGTGCTCATCTCGCTTTATTGGCCAAGGGAGCCTGTGTACAGCTTCCGGGTCATGTGGCCAGCATGACTAGGCTGCTTCTGGCAAACCAGAGCAGCGCACTGAAACGCCATTTACCTTCCCGCCGGAGCGGTACCTATTTATCTACTTGCACTTTGACATGCTTTCGAACTGCTAGGTTGGCAGGAGCTGGGACCAAACAACGGGAGCAAACTCCATATACTATTGTAAAAGAACAGGAAACAGGTGGGATATTGACACAACCGCAACCTCAACTCTCAAACATGCAAGTTAAGTTTAGCTGAATGGATCTCTTCAGTTTACCTTAAAGGAGGGGTACAATAACACTTGTGGTTTAAATTAAAATGTTTACAGAGAAATCTTGGGATTGGCCTAGAGAATACTTTTCAACATTATTCAAATTCAACGTAGAAAGCATCTGCATGCAACAAGCACACAAGGAAGAGGAGATACCTCTATTTTGCTTTTCTCAGAAGCAGCTTGCAGAGAAGGAGAAGATGCCAGAGGTTGAGAAGCATCAGAGGAAGACATCTGTACAAAGCAGATGAAAGATGAGAAAAAGGAGCCAAGGCAGATTTCACGAAGACTACAGAATAACCATCAGTTTACTTTGCTCTTTCTCATTTACCAGAAGATACAGATGAAATACAGACAAGGCAGAACAGAGATGAAATTAGCGACACAAAACGTATGCATGTTGAGGACTACATGTTTTGGTTAACTTCGCTACTGAAAACATTAAGCATTTCAAGGAAGACCAATGAGAATTCAGAATACTTCCTCAGACCAACATAGCTATTTAACTAAAGCACACAAAATTTAACAATTGTGCAGAAGAGTACATGCTGGCTTGGTTTGCAAAGCATAGGTAAATTTAAAGGGACCCCTGACCGTTAGGTCCAATCGCAGACGACTCTGGGGTTGTGGCGCTCATCTCGCTTTTCTGGCCCAGCGAGCCGGCATACAGCTTCCGGGTCATGTGGCCAGCATGACAAAGCCGCTTCTGGCGAACCAGAGCAGCACACAGAAACACCGTTTACCTTCCCGCCGGAGCGGTACCTATTTATCTACTTGCACTTTGACGTGCTTTTGAACTGCTAGGTTGGCAAGAGCAGGGACCGAGCAACGGGAGCTCACCCCATCGCGGGGATTCGAACCGCCGACCTTCTGATCAGCAAGCCCTAGGCTCAGTGGTTTAGTCCACAGCGCCACCAGTGTCTTAGTGCAAAATAAGCTCCTAGAAAAGAGACTGCAACTGCTTTACTCCCTAGTCATTTTGTTGCTGCACTCAGCTACAGCATGTTTTGGTTTAACATTTCATCCAAACACAGGTTCATGGTTTAGCTCTTTCAAAAAAGGACATAAGCTGTCCTATGATTTACAGCTCATGGTTTTTCTGGAGGCAGGGGCGTAGAAAGTGGGGGTGGATCGCCCCAGCTGCCCTCACTGAGGGGGGTGACTTCTGGTGTGCTGCCCGACTATGACTCCCAAGGCTACCCCGAGCCGCCGGGGTAAGAGGGGGAAGCTGCGCTGCTTTGCCGGTGACATTCCCCCCTTCCACCTTCATTTTGACAGCTTGAGGGAGGCTTGGGAGCTGCAGGCAGGTGGCACACCGAATGTCCACCATGGGCGGCTCACTCCGCCCCTTGCTGCAGGGCACCCAAGCAGCTATCCCGCACCTGGGAGGGCACCTGCTGCGCCACGCCCCCCTCGGGAGTGTGCCCACCCTGGGCGGCACGGGCATATGCTCTGCCACTGTCTGGAGGGAGTCCAGGTTCAGATGACACTAAGTCAAACTGCAGCTCAGGACGGCACAGCAGAAAAACAACCAGGGAGGAGCAAAGCTGCTGCCATCTCCTCTACTGGCACCTCCACATTCACTTCTTTGCACTAAGCCGTGGTTTGGGCTTAGCATTACATGCAAATTACATGCAGTTACCTCTTCATCTTTTAAAAAAATTTACTACAGCTTTTTCAAAAGGCAATTTCTTAAAAAATCAATAGTGAATGCTTTATGGATGAATTCACCAGAATATAAAATAAGAAATGAACTTGGATAAGATCACATCACAAGCACGAGGGAAAATAATTACATTTCATCCATTGTTCAGTTTTATCCAGTGTGACTGTTGAAATATTAATGTCCTGAAACTGAAAATGAACACTGTCCCATGGGGAAGGGGAAGGAGGCAAAGGCGTCTTTGTTCTTGCTCATTCTAACAGAATTATTTATTTAAAGATTGAAGCAAAATAACTCGGAACTCTAAATGTATAACTTTCAAATAAAGCACTCCATTTCGAAACAGTAAAGGAAAAAATCTTCTTAGTTAATAAGGAACAGCCTTCTAACCATAAACTGCCGGGTGTGTTATAATGCAGTTTGTATAGTCTTTTGAGAATTTCTACATACACCTGTAATCAGCAGGGTATTTTCAGCATTCAACAAAGTATTATTCAGCTTGTTTATGAGCAGATGCAATTATCCCTTGAAATTTACTGCAGTATTTTCAGAAATTTCCATAAACTCCCAAAGAGCAGTCACAATCAGAAGGCCTAAGAAAGCCCATTGTTACCTTTTAGTAATAAACTTTTGAGCTCCTACAAAGTAGAGGTGTAGGAGCCTTGAAATGCCAAATCCATCAGCCCAAGCTTTTCAGTTATTTCCAGAAACAATGCAGGCAAGACAGCACCACAGATGGGACTTTCTGCATGCAAAGCATGTTCTCCACCACTGAGCAACCGCCTCTCTAAATAAACAACGGCCAACTCTTGACATTACTAAGAGGCCCCACAAGCCACATGTGATATTAAAAATTCTGCTGGCAACATCTCATTGTAACACTTGGAACCACAGTGCTTTGATTAACAACTTCATTTCACTTCTATTCTCAAATTGTTACTCTGTATTTTCTATTTTTTGATTACTGCAAACTATTTTTAATATTTAACTCTCTCAAACAATAGTATTTGTTGAGGGTAGGAACATAACTTAGCAGTTTGTCTATATGAAAAATTCTATTTTGCTGTGATTATTCCACTTCAAGAGCACTAAATGGTTTGGTGTTTTTTTAATGTCCACAACCCTGTGAGTATATATGTATATAAAATTACAAGACACTGCTGGGCTATGCTGGACCCCACCCCTGGAGCAGTTTTTATTGTATGGCAAATTTGCAACACTGGTTTCTCTTCTGAGTCCAGCATTTCACCTATGAACAATTCCATTTTATCCCCCAAGGCATTTTGTTAGACCTAAGATGCATTTAAATTAACACTGTGAGGTCCAATGTACCCAAACAGCTTTTGTTTTAGCATCATGTGCGAACAAGGCCACAAGGTAAGTCAAACAATGGCTTAGCAAGAATGAGCAAGCAAGTTGGTACCTGGTGACTTTGCTCCTCAAGGTTACTTGCTTGTTCTCACTAAGGAATAATTTGGCCTAGCATTACAAGCAAATTGGGGCTATTTTTTTTGGAATATGAAAATAATAAGATTTTTTTAAAAAAAATGTTAAACCAAAGTCATTTTGAATAGGCAACTATTTTCAGCTAGGATTATAATGAATCTGTTGGCTCCCAAAAGCAAATTAATATTATCTTTTAAAATGGTGTATTAGGATTTTTAAAAGGTAAAAGGTCAGTCCACCAAGTAAAAGTTGTAGTAATATGACCAATGGGCTGATATAGATCACTGCACAGCAAAATTCCAATACTGAATTCAGGCAGAGGAATATAGGGATGCCTTCTGTAAGTAGAGCCACACTGCCTACCTTCAAGCAGACAGGTAGCAAAATAAAAATAAAAATGTGTTATTTACATTTCAAGTTACCCCCTCCCAAAAGGAGCTTGGTCAACAAGACAACACATAACCAACTTATGGAGTTCATTGCCATGAGAATAGCAAGTGCTCACTAGGTCAAATGACTTCTCAGAAGGTCTAGAAGGATTCCTGGAAGTTAAGTATGGTAATCAGCCATAACAGCAGAGCTGATCATAACAAAGGATTGCCAGCTCAGCCATGCAAATTGGTGGCCACTGTCAGGGGATACAATGTTTGGCTAGAGGAACCCCTGTTCTGATTCAGCAAAGCAATTTTCATTTTACAGTTAATGAGTTTACATGCCCAAGTTCTTTTCAGTAGCAAAGGTTCTCGTGAGCCTTGAAGGAACACCTATCAGTACCCCACCCATCAGTTTAGAGTCACAAATACTTGACAGCAGGTTTCAATCATGTTCCTCTTCATTCTCCCTAAGAGCTTCTCAACTTCTAGGCATGGTACAGTACTTTATTTTTCAAGCAAGTCATTGAACCAATTCTATGATTAACGATAATCAGTTTTTTCCTGTCTCTGTACTGACAGGGTTGGTCTTTTATAATATGTCAATAGGGAAACTTTTTTGCCCTTAGTGGCCAATTTTGACAGGTGGGTGGAACAAGCACAGCATGTAAATCACATGGTGTTGTGATATCACATAACTGGTAAGCGTCCTGTTCACTTCTTAAAATCCATGCACAGTGATTGCAGAAGTGACAGGAAGGGGAGGAATCGTAGAATTGTAGAGTTGGAAGGAACCCTGGGGGTCAAATGGTCCAACTCCCTGCCATGCAGAAATCTCAGTTAAAGCATACATGACAGCTAGTCGTCCAACCTCTACTTAAAAACTTCCAAGCAAGGAGAGCCCACCACCTCCTGAGGTAGTCTGTTCCACTGTTGAACAGCTCTTACTGTCAGAAAGTTCTTCCTGGCTTCCACAGGGTAGCCCAAAATGCCTCTGATTTCCCATCCTGCTACAGCTGCCCCATGCCCTATCCCATGCCTTGTGAGAGGGATCCATCAACTTCCAGGAGCAGCTTTGTTAGGCGGATCACACTGGGCTGTGGAGGTGGGGAGCAATCACTTAAAATATGTCATAGTATGCATAATTTAACTCTATGACAACATGCACATGTTAAACCAAAATTCAGAAGAAATCGATCGTTTACTTACACTGCTGACATTAACAGCATTTTTGTCATAGTATTTCTTCTTCTCGTATTTATCCCTGATGAAAAATTCCACAGCTCTGAGATCAGATAACTTAAGGAAGACAGAACACAGACCAAACTAAAGAGGGTTTACAGTACAAAACATTTAATTCCCAGTTATATCCTAGATAAGATCTTTAAAGCTAGAAGTAGAGCACACACATTCAATTTTAATTAGTATTTTAGCAGGGTCTCATTCAATGCTTGATTTTATATAAGCACACCTTAATACATCGAGCCTTCTAGCATAAATTCTTTTCAACTACATCTCAAAATGCATGTGAGGAGTGACTATATGATCAGCATTAGTAAGCAAAAAAACCCCCAGCTCTCTAAATTTTCCCCAACTTTTCTAGTTCAGAGTCGAAAAAGTTAGGGAGGTGCACTTTCTTGACTAATGTAGTCACACCTATGCTATGCACAGTTAATGCTTCCCTGCTGGCAATCAATGGGCTAGGGGTAATTAAAAAAACAAACAAACAGTTTTTATAGTTCCAAGCATGTTCAGAAGTCTTCATTTCAGTAAGTTAGAACTAAAAGCCCTGAACTTTAGCTAGCCTTGTTGTCTGACATTCTCCCTTCCCCTCCACAACTCTGGTAACACTTGGAGACAGGTCAGGGGAAAGGCACTGTTAGAGGTGTGCCACAAAGCCGTTATAAATCATGTCAGAATGGATGGGTGCTAGTGCTGGCTCTGAACTGAGTGGACTACCTTCCAAACTCTGTTTCCAAAATGTGTTACCATCACTAGTACATAGGGATGGTAGATGCCTCAGAGATTGTCCAACAAAAGACAGGGGTAGAGGTCACCTGGGTTACGCTTATTTGTGATTTTTTTTTGCACTACTAAAAGTGATCTACTAGACCAAGCTCTTTATCGTAATATTTCTACATATTTAGCAGTATTTAACCAAATGTTATCTATGAATATATTATTATTTGGAATAAACTAAAAACTGTCTCATAATTCATTGGAAACCAATCATCCAGTATTTTTTCTTGTTTTTACTCCTTTTCAATTTAATCACTCTATGCATGGTAGAATATAATCATGTACGTTGTAATAATACTCAAATTACTATTGCCTTCTCCCAGTATGGGCAGTGCACAAAGGATACTGATCTGTTTGTGGTCTTCGAAAGTTCTCTGGTAGATTAGCTTCATAGAGTAGCCTTGCCTTGGTATTTCCCATCTCCTGCATGCACTAAAAGCAATAGTAAAAGAAAAAAGATGGACCATTTTAATTCTTATTGAACACACAGCCATTGAAGTCATAACCATTTGTACGTGAAAGTCATTACTATCAAGATCAATGGGACTTTTGAGTATTTATAGTTTGAAGTGGCTTGTAAATGTGCAACTATTCAAGCAACTACTTTTGTAGTCATTTTTCGCAAGTATCATAATATTCTGGCTTTAGGCCTTTTCATGAAATCTTCTCATGGAATTATATTCTGCAAAAGCAACAGTGCTGACATGCCTTGTATGCTTCTGCAAGGTAAAACTTTCAAACAACGAAAATCCTATGATTCTTGACTGATTTCTTGCTAAGCATAGCAAAACCTTGTGGAAGGATTTCAGAGTTCTGCACTGTTACAAGGAGCAGTCAAGATTAATAAATGGAAGATTTAAAAAAAATATGGCAAAAGAACCCTCATTTTGTCAGTTTCTCCTTTTTTCCTTTGACAGCAGATAACTATTTTAAGCATAAGTAACATGTGCATAAGTTTTGTCTTGTTGGGATAAGGTTGCATAGTACTGCCTAAGCAATGCTAAATTCTATTGTAAGTTTTTGGTAGGGAGATATTATCAGGCACTTTTAGTGTTGAGGAAATGGTAATATCCCTGTTGAAAATGTTTCCACTACCATAAAATATACTGCACACTGCTTTTATACCATAACATAAATTGCTTCTATATTTTTGATGTTGCAAATACTGTATTTTTGACAATTTTGCTTAAAATGCCTTTTGATAATTAAATGTCACGTTTTTAAAAAATTTATAGAATTCTACTTTAAGTGTATTAATGGACAAAATGATAGTTGACAGGAACAGGTCATCAGGCTAAGTGAAGTTATGTTTTTGTTGAAAAGCTGGATAATGTAACACAAGTGAAATGCTCCTGTAAACTGAAAATCCTTAAAGACTGTCGTCAGAAACATTGAAAAATAGTGGCTATTTTGAGATAAGACAAAACAGGACTGATTTATCAAACATTCTTGTGACACCCTCCAAAAAGGCGTCTTCTTTTGGAGAATTGCCAGGGTGCATCTTGATTATCAAAACAACTGGGACGATGCTCCCTCTTTCTTCAGCCTGAAAAACTGAAACTGATACTATTACCACCCTGATTATTAATAAGGGCAATATGAGGTTCTCTCTGCCTTCAGTAAAAATCACCACTTTTTTTTAAAAAAAATTGCAATATACAACTTGATTGGGATCATGTTCTGAATATGGAAGAAGCCCTAAAAAAAATGGGAGAAACTATGCCAAAATGGATCAGGCTCTGAACAAGTGAACAAAATAGAGGGCCAAAAGTTTCAGGGCATCATTCACTTTATTGGCTAGAAAGCTTTTAATACTGTTAAGACTATGCAAGTTGCCACAATACAAGTTTGGCAACACAAAGACAAGCCATTATTAGCATGAAAAATCAATCCATTTCATTATTCTTTTCACACAGAAAATCGCAGCTGTCATGTGGAAGCAGTTTCAAACAGCCTTAAATATGTAGTCTTGATATTTTAAGTAGATATGAATACTGAAATCCACAAGGGAAGCAAACATAGTGGCTGCCACGTAGTGTCCTCCTAACGAAAATGCCTCTAACTAAATAACAGTTGTTGGTCCTTTTTTTTTTAAAGGTGGGCAAGAATAATCCATTTTACCAATTAAGCTTGTGAAATAAACTTTCCAGAAGATTTCTGCTGCCCCCACTACAACTTTAGTTTTCTTTACCTGTATTTGTTCTGGTGTCCATTGGTCCAAGTTGACAGACTTGACCCTTGATATATGAACCCCCAGATTTCGATGAATTCCAGCACATCTGATACAAATAAAGACACCTGTGTTCCAGGAAGCCCATCGTGGACCTATGGGAAATAACTGATATGAAAATATTGCAAGATCTGGCTATGTTTTAAAATAAGCTTTATTTCGGGCATATAAATGCAACTGTCAGCCTGCACAGTTGAAGACTATCATTCAGACAGTCCTTTTGCACATATTACTGCATGTAGGCCTTTGCTTTTACTTCCCAGGCAGTGGCCCATTTGCATAGCATCACAAATTGCTTTTCCAACTCTAGGAAGATAATAATATCTAGCAGTCCATTGGATCAAAGTCTTCTAGAGTTATAGTTCAGTGGTTGCCAATCCAGCACCCTTGGTTGCCATGGCACCTGTGAAGGCTTCCAATGGTGCATGTTGGCAGGTGTCCCAGACTCTGAGCTTTCATTTTTTTAAATCTCTAGCTCTCTTAGAAAGAAAGATATTGGGACAAAATGGGCAGTTCCATTCATTCATTTTCTATACCACCCTTCACTGGAGGATCACAGGGCAGTTTACAATATAAAAGCACAAAAATACATACCATAATAACAAACACAAACAATAATCCCCCCTGCCCCCAGTTTAAAAGGCAATAGATTGTTTAATTAGCCAAAGGCCTGTTGCCTAAAAATATGTAATGACGGTACCAGGCGAGCATCCCTGGGGAGAGCATTCCACAAGTGGGGAGCCACCACAGAAAAAGCCCATTCTCGTGTTGTCGCCCTCCGGGCCTCTCGCGGAGGGGGCATGTGAAGGGCTCAAATTATGATTGCAGGGTCCAGGTTGGTTCATACGGGGAGAGGTGGTCTTTGGGGTATTGAGAATTGTGTGAAATGTGGGTAGTGTAGTACCCTATGGCTGTGTGGTAGGATGTGTAAGTGGAAATTATATGAATGGTTGCTTGACCAAATTCTTTTAGTGCTAGAAGGGAAAACAGGCAATCTGCAAAACATAAGGAATAGTCCCCTGGTTACACCTACACTGACCTAAGATGACATGAATGTGGGGTGCCATAGGAAACTGATTCACATGATAAAACACAAGCACATGTGGCCCTTTTCTTACGTCACAGATTTAAATTCCATAATGGTCTCAACAAAGTTAAGTTGAACTCTTATTAACAAAAGATTTTTGTATGTTTTTGAAAATTAAAGGAAGTTGTAATGGGATGATAACCCAAACAACAGATTTGTTGGGTAGAACTGCCTCAGGTAAAAGGCACATTCAAATGGTAGATCTTATTTACTTGATCCGTGAAATTTTCAGTGCTACTTCATGACAGAATAACACACACCAACTGTTTTCACATGGCATTTTATCATTATTTATATTGCCCATCTGTATGTTTTGAATATAAGCCTATGTATTGGACTACACATTTCATTTAAAAACAATAACATCCTTCTAATTCATTTAACATTTACAACTAATGCACTCAATGATAAAATATGTTATCAGCACCACATGTGAAAGTCACCAAATCGCAAAAACAAATTTAAGGATGACTTATGCCTTTACAAGTATCCAGCTAGCATCATAGCCAAACATTGGAGAGACCTGTCAGGAGTAAGCATGGACTAATGATATCAAATAGTATGGGAAGCAGCCTTATTACAAAAACTAACCAATAAACTGAAAATGACATGGGGACAAATAGAAGATGCCTCCACCCCAGTATGGTTCCCCTTTATCACATACATAGCCCAGCAAGTCAACAACAAGAATCCATCGACAGCATATGTATCAATCTGGCTACCTGATGCAAAAATCCACACACACACAAAAACAAATCTCACTACAGCCAACCAAACACAACCAACCACACCCTAGGCCACCCCAACCTCTCTCACCACCAAGGAAATACAACAAGTGAATAGTAAGAGAACCCCACACATACACTAAGTAGAAGAATAGAAGCAGAACCACCTGAGCCCACCCCACTCACCATTCCTCCTCCCCCTCTTTTCTTCCCAACCTAATACTACATGCAACACTAATGTCTCACAACAAATGAAACTGATCTGTAGAAAACGCAACTTGAAAAAAGAGACAATGCAAGTATTTTTGTAAACTAAAATAGATGGATGGATGGATAGATAGATATAGTATCCAGCTTCCTCCTTTCCAAGGGTGCAAATGCTACTGCAAGGGAGAGAAGATGATGAAGGAGAAAAGTCCCAGCAAATTTGTTATACCCCATAAGGACTTATAGCCTGCTGTGTCGCAGCTACTTCCAGAGAAGTCGTAATTTATATGAAAGACTGTCACAGCTGGTGGGCCACTCTCTTTTATTTAGTCTCAGCCTTTAGTATTTGGGCTAGAAAAGATCCTAAGTAATGGCTATATTCTTTTTTGTTATGCTGGTACAGCAATAAAACACTCATAATGGAATTCCCCCCCCAACAAAAAATAATTCTGTCAATGCAGTCTTAAGTTTATAAATTTAATTAAAGTAAGGGTGGCCAATGTGGTGCCCTCCAGATGTTATGTACAGCAACTCCCAATATTGATGGCCATTGGTCATATTGTTGAGAGTTGACAACATCTGCCAGTACACTGATTTAAAGAATTTTCCCTGCGAGCTTTCAGCTAATATGCTTCCAGAGCAGCTTAAAAATTGTCACTAACCAATGAGATAGTTCCTGCCAGTAGGCTCACAATCTGAAAGACTCAAAAGAAAAAACAGGGATGGGGACGGTGAAAGGAAAAGCAAACACAAACACTTGCAGTGATTGAAAAAAAGTTTGGCTGAGTGTGATTAGCTTTCTCCAAACTAACCAAAAGATGTTACCAAGGTTTGTGCTACAGTTTACATCTTGTGGCTTGTCTAGGAGAGCTCTAGGTTTGAAGACATTCTAAGACAAACTATGATTTAGCTCAGTGTAGAAGCAGAATGACCAGGGAGGAACAAAGGAGCAGCAATCTCTCTCCAGAAGCCTGCACATTCATGCTAAGCCATGGTTGCAAACCATAATGTGCAAACCAGGCCATAGCTGGTCTTGGATCAAAGACAACGAAGTGGCCCTGCTTCCCATCTCACCCTTTGTTATAGTCTGATGGATTGCCTGCTGCTGTATTTTGCTCTGTTTCTGGTTGGATTTTTTTTGAGCTGTTTTTTCTGCTATGAGTTGGAATCAATTTATAATAGCTTAAGATTAGCTTGAGCTTTGTTCACCAATATTGCTTGTCAAGAGACTGGCAGAAAGATGCAATTTTATATCATATTATCGTTTGCAACTTTTAAATTTTGTAATTGGTGTTTTTGTCCTGATACTGGTCATTGACCGTCATGAAACGACTTGCATTTGCACTGTTAGAGTACCTCTGAAGCCTACCAAAAGGTCTGAAACTCATAGTGAGCACATCTGTGGCAAATCCAAAATTGCATGTTCATGGGCTTAATGAGAGGGGGGAAATAATTATTAAGTGGGAGAGGTAGCCACAGAAGCCACTTTCCCAGGTCATCTGTTTTATACATATTGGATGAAAGAGAAAATACCAGCTCAATCATTATATCATAAAGTATCAGACATACTGAAAAAAAGCTTCAGAGAAGGGATTCTGGGTCATGATATGGTTGCCCAGGAATAATTATACTCTGATTTGCATGAGGGTATTATAATCATACTTCTCAAAAGTCATTGTGGTTTCTGCAGTGAGCTATTTAATGGAAAACTAACATCAGAACAAACAATATGCTTTCATGGCACAGCCCAACATCTTTGACAACTAAGTCAAAGATGGCTTTGACATTTATTCCAGCCATCCCTCAGTATGTGCATATATGATCAAAACTATTGAGAGTTTAGATATCATTGCTCCAGTCTACATATGCTAATCTATTTTGAAAATATCCTCTCTTCAAGAGTGGATGCTACAGCTATCTCCCATGGGTCTCACTTTTTACCTTTCCTCACAACTTCAGCATAACAAGCAGTACTTCAAACATCTGTTTGTCTTTTTTTGCAGTAATCATCTATGCAATTATGGGGAGCACATCAACTAAGAAAGCAGAGGAAAAGCTTAGTCTTATTTTGATACAAAGCCACAGCCAACCATCTGTCAATGTTTCTAAAGACACACAGCTGGAGAATAATGCAACATAAGATATACCCACTTCCTTAAAAAATGGCAATCCTGCTCTCTGCCATATTTGAGTTTTTCATATATTAAGGACAACAGCTATGTCTTGAACCTCATTTTTCACAATACTGACTTTATTTTAAAGCAGCAGGTCCACTTTCTATAGTATGGCTGAAAATCAGAGTCTACAAAGTTCATTTTTCACATTCTCCCAACATATATAAACTGATACACTTCCTGAATTTCTCATAAACATCGGTACCAAATTTCTATTTGATTATTGTTGTAAACTTCACCCTTACAACATTGAGGGCTTTTTTCAGCTGCAACATTTCAATAGGTTGTTTTATTCATTCGATGAAATCCATAACAGTATGCATCTTTCTTTGTATGCTATTTAGGAACATAGAAAGCTGCCTTATAC
This sequence comes from Podarcis gaigeae, assembly GCF_964106915.1. NCBI lineage: Eukaryota > Metazoa > Chordata > Lepidosauria > Squamata > Lacertidae > Podarcis > Podarcis gaigeae. The sequence goes on along the minus strand of NC_139680.1, from coordinate 37,130,312 downwards.
CAATTCAGGCCATTGACCAGTATTGTCCACACTGACGAGCATCAATTTTCCAGCATTTCAGATAGGGGACATGCCCAGTCCTACCTGGAAAGGCCAGTATTCAGATCTGGGACTCAAAAAGCAGGTGCTCTACCAATGTGCTATGGATGCTCTGCCACTACTTACTATATCTCTTCCAATAAAGGATACAGGTTAAGAAGATTTCTTAGCATTTGCCTATCCCAGGAGTCCTATAGCTCTTATGCTCTTCATTACAGCCAGTTTTATCTGGTATTCTAATAATTCCAAAATACAGTAGTGGTCAACAGGAAGCAAACTAAATGCTTACTGACAATTTTCACTTGTTTGGATTAACAGCTCCACCTAGTGGCACTGTTAATTTATCCATGCAGAGAACAAGCAAACCTGCCCTTAATTCTTGGAAAATGTAAATCTATAATCAGTTTACTTTCTTGGTGAAAAAGACTAAACATAATGGCCCAGTTTTAGATGCACAAAATTATCAAGTTCCTATGGAACAATTCCATTAGTCATTTGCATGTTAATCTTGTAGAGCTAAAAAATGCATCAATTTTGATATATTTTGATTTTCAGGGGTAAAGGAGCAGGATACAGCGAGGTCTCTTATAATCATTTTCCAAAAGCTGCTGTCTTTATGAAGACATGGTTATTTACCTGCTGAATGAGTAAGTCTAGCAATAAACCAGATTCACACACACAAATAATTATATTGTCAGACATGATTTAAACAATATCAAAGGTACCCCTTCAATTTGCATTCATAATAACTTGTCTGACCCATTTCTATAGAGAGAAGGGATGTGCGTATAACATCCATTACATGTATTCTTGCCGGGAGCCTTTCTAAATTTTCTTGCCTTGCTCAATAGGTAAGACAAGAATTTTCTACAGTGATACAAATGAAAATATACGCTAAATCAGATTATACACTAGAAGTAATGATAGAGCATCTATGGAATTCTACATGGCAGGAATCACAACTATGACAAAAACTGGAGATATTTGTTACTTAAACAAAGAGGATATAGCCCTGGCAGAATACACTTGCTGATGCTCATCTAATATAGCTGCAGGCATAAATGAGAACTGCAAAATTAAATCAGGGAACTAAAGTAAAATTTAAAGGCAACAAATTATTCAGAAAACTAGGCATGTACCGTACTTGCATGCGTGCACACAGAAACACTGTTCTTGATCTAATACTGGAGCAAAGTGACTGACAAACAGGTTGAGGGTCAAGTAAGTTGTGAGATCAGGAGGTCTGAGAGCATATCTCCTTTCGTTTCATTAAACTATTAACAGCGGAGGAGGAAGGCAATCCCATCAGTACTATGTCATTGGGAAAAAGGGGTGTATCCTTTTCTTCACCCTCTTGTTTTCCAAATAAAAATTATGTACTCAAAACTATTTGCCTCATGGGGGGGGGGGGAAATGTACACATAGCTGTGGGATTCCCACCCCCCACGGGCTAAAAAGAAGCTGAAGGTAAACAGTTTCCCCTAAGAAAATGGCATGGAATGAAAGGTTAAATATTCTTCTCCCTGTGGCTATTATTAAACTATTTTTAAAAGTAAGAGTTCTGATCATGGATTTCTAGATGTTATATCCAGTTGTGCTGCAAGTTTCTTCAACACCTGAGTCAACTATATGTATACACAAATTAGGTGAACAGTTAAAGTAAAATGCTTAAATTAATCTAGCACTCAGTATCTTAAGCAACACAATTTTTCAAAACCTGAGGTGCTCTTCTAATACAGTAGCTTCCAAACTCTTTTTCTCATGCACAACTTGAAAAATGCTGATTGTCTTGGCAGACTGTTAAAGGTTTTTTATGTCTGTTTTAGCAACTGCAATGCAACGCAGTTTTGATTGATTTTGATTGATTATATTTCTATGCCACTTTTCATTCCAAGTGAATCCCAAAGTAGCTTGCAAACAATAAATAATAAGATAGAACATAAAAGAACATCACAAGTACAGCATAAATCTTATAGAATAATAAAAAAATTAATCAGTGAAACAATTGAAATCTATAAAACATTGTTAAGAAATCAACAATTAAAAATAAGCTAAAAAAGCAAAGTCATATTATATGATTAACAAAGCAATACAGCATTTGTAATTTATAAAATATTAACATTAACAAAATAGCAACCAAAAAATAAACTAAGCACTATTAAGTTTAAGTTTATGACGCATAATCTCTCACTCTATTCAGCTCATTAAAATACACATACACATACTGCCTGTGGGAGGAACTCCCTTCTGAAGTTTCCTTGGGCTGGAGGATGGGGCAAGGCAGGTGGGAAAAGCCATTACCTACTTGCCAACAGAGTCTCTCATACCTCATCTGTGCTAGATACTGTATGGTTTTACTTGTATTTTATTCCTTCTATTTCTCCACAGAATTAAAATTTTAATGTAATAAAATACAACATAAGAACTAAAAGCAATAAAAGAAGCAATAAAATACAATTAAAAATCAATATGAATAGAATCAGATTTGCAGAGGACCCCATGGATCATCTAGTCCAACCCCCTGCAGTGCAGGAATATGCACCCATACAGGGAATCAAACTTGTGACCTTGGTGTTATAAGCACCACGCTCCCCAACTGAGCTAATATTTAATATAATAGACATGCCGTCTCCTTGTACAGTGGTACCTTGGTTCTCGAATGGCTTAGTTGTCGAACAAATCAGCTCCCGAACACCGCAAACCTGAAAGTGTTCCAGTTCGCAAATGTTTTTCGGAAACAGACGTCCAACGCAGGTGTAGGAAGCTCCTGCAGCCAACTGGAAGCCGCACCTTGATTTTCGAACAGTTTCGGGAGTCAAATGGACTCCTGGAATGGATTGAGTTTGAGAACCAAGGGATACCACTGTATTCCACCAAAAATCCACAGACCACCTAAATGAAGCTCACAGACCACAGATGGTCCAAAGACCAGTTTTGGAAACTCTTCTAAGTAAAGGGAACTGTTCCTACAGAAAAAAAAAGTCAACTGACATTTATCTGTTCAGTTGTAGCAAGAATCAGCTGACTGTTCACACAATCTACAAGTCACCTCCCAGAATTTTTTTTATACTCTAGTATTCCAGTAACTGAGAGCAAGAGTTTAAGTACATACTTATCAGTAACTGAAGTTTAGAGTTAAGGGAAGCCTGGATGACAAGACCTATGACACCTGTCCGAAACATAATGTGTCCTGGAATAGAGCCTTTTTGGGGGGAGGGGCAAAGTTGTTGAGCTTTTTCCTTGCAAAATCTCCAAAAAATATATATGAAATTCTTACCTATTTTTTAGGAATGTAACCAAAGAATCAACACTTCCGATATGGGCTGCCATATGCCCAGCTTTTCCCAGACATTTTTGCTGCTTTTCAAAAATTGCGCCGGGACGCCATTTTCGGAGGACTAATCCCAGCTATGTCCAGGAAATTTTGGACATATGGCAGCTCCAAGTAAGATCCTATTCTCAATTTTGATGACTACTGTGCATACAGGGGTACCTCTGGTTACGAACTTAATTCATTCTGGAGGTCCATTCTTAACCTGAAACCGTTCTTAACCTGAGGTACCACTTTAGCTAATGGGGCCTCCAGCTGCTGCCAGTGTGCAATTTCTGTTCTCATCCTGAGGTAAAGTTCTTAACCCAAGGTACTACTTGGGTTAGCGGAGTCTGTAACCTGAAGTGTTTGTAACCCGAGGTACCACTGTAGTCCCATTATTCTAACTCAATAGATTACTCCTCTCGCCCTAGATTAGCTGTACATAGATTACCTTGCTAGATCAGATTAAACATTCAACAGGAAGAGATAAAGATATCATCTTCCGTTTGAAAAGGGTGAATGCAGAAGAATGATGCAAGCGTTTACAGGGCATTATAACAAAATAATGGCCTTGCAACCAATGTCTTCATATTAATGATGTTGAATTTAATGTTGCACAAAATTAGAAACATTTTCAATTTGTAAACCAAGTAAGGTTATTTATACTGTGACAGTTACAGACCAGCTGTTAAATCCTTGTCTGAGCCACAAAGTAAAAAAACAAAATCATGTGTGACAGTGAAACTGAAGTGATCATTGCTAGATTTTATGCCACAGTTCTCTTGCCACTTGTAAAACAAAACTGAATGTAGTTGAAACACACACTTCTGCATTTAATTTTAAAGGATCCATTGTGGGCATGTGGATGGGCATGGTGTTACTAAATTTGTTCCTCCATGTAGTAGATCTTTTTGCCAGAGGAGGGCATAAGAGAAGTGCCGTTTCATTTTCTTTAACATAATGATGCTTAAATGAGCATCACCGTGAAAGCTACTTTTTAAAGCTACTTTTAAAATCCAGTCACCAAGAAACATCATTATGGATTAGGTACAGGAAGATTAGCCAAACTGAACTTTGTTTAAAGTAGATGCTCTGCATCTGTATGATGGTCCCTACTGCAGGGATGCTTTTCTTCCAGTTCTGATACAACTGCCCAACAGGACCACTCTTGTCTTAAAACTTATATTCTCCCTTCTAACTGTCTTTATCTCTGTGAGCTCAATTTGAGAACCCATTGATAGGGAAGATCCCTTCCCTTTGGGGTATCTTTCCAGGGGTAGCTGCCTAAACCATTGAGGGAAGCATTTCACTTAAAGCACCTATAATCACATCCTTGATATGATAAATTATAGCCCCTGGCAATTCTACATCTACTGGAAGTTCAGGGGTAAGTGTCATCATTTTGTTAGCCCTTCCTTTCAATAAAAAACGGATTCCTTGGATTGTATGGGTAGCGATCTCATGCTTTTCTATTTTAATCCTTCCTCTCTACCCATGTTTCATCTCCTTATTCAGGATTCAGCTAAGGAGAGCCATACACAGCACTAGTACATGCATGAGTTGCTAGAACAGAAGCATGGACTTGGACTGGAGCAATATTCAAGTACATACCCCATCAAAAATAATTGATGCAATTATTTATTTTTATTTCCAGTTCTTTGTGACCCATACATATCAAAGAAGTGTAACAAAGGATTAATATAGTAACACTGAAATACAGAAAAGATACCCGGGGGGGGGGGGGGGATAAAGCAATACTAAAACCAGCAGAAAACAGAATGTCTTATTAAAACATGAAAAGCTTGGCCAAAATGACCTGGTGGGATTAATTAGGCCTGTAGGATGGTGATTCCCCACCCATTATTATTATTATTATTATTATTATTATTATTATTATTATTACATTTATATACTGCCCTTCATCCAAAGATCTCAGGGTGGTTCACAAGTTAAACCATAACAGACATGTTCAGCCAGTGGTTCCTCAATTCATAAGCAAATTCATGCTCAGCTTCAGTTATGAGTTGACTACAGGATCACATGACTCTTATCTTCTTAACCTCCTTCGGATGCCCAAATCCTTACCCCTCCTACGTGGTTTTAATGTATATTTATTCAGAAAATGAGATCAACCAGGAGTGCTACTAGTTGTCTCCCATGTTACAGAGACTCAACTGTCCTCAATGAGAAATCAGGAGTTTCGTGTTGTTTGTCTCATGTGGAAGATTTCTAAAAATATTCAGTGGTCAACCTTGCTTTTAAGTTTTAGGTGTCTCTTTTTTATGCCAAAGGCATTTGCAGCTGTTTAATTTTTAATTCTTTTATTAGTCAGACATTTTAATGATAGATCTGTATTGTTTTGATTGTGTTTTTTGTTTTAACATTGTATACCACTCTGATATTTTGATGTGGTGGTATAGAAATACTTTTAAGAAATATGTAAAATTTATATGACACATTTCAGTCAATAAAAAGGATCCTCAAAGCACCCCACATATAAACAAGATAAAATACAAGCCAATTTAAATGCAATTTTAAAAATCATGTAAAGTTTGACTGCACCACACTTGGCATGCTCTTCAAATGAGCCAAGAATATGCACTCTATAAAAACAAAATTTAAAATCTGCACTAAATTGTGTTTGTAGTCTACAAACCAATTACACAAAATTTGGAGAACTAATCACAGCATGCATACTTTAAGTAATTCAGATAATTTGCTATAAATTTAAAGTGAATCAACATATATTCAACTTGTTGTGCATTTTAATAGTACTAGCCAGAAAATTTCTCCTGTATATTAAGTCCTGGTATGCTCAAATAGAAAAGTGACAAAAAAGGAAAGAAATCCCGTGTAAGATTCAAGCAATGAGCTAATGAGTACTTCACAGTAGTCCTATAGTACAACAAAACTATACAGCAAAGGAGTGGAAAACTCAAATCTGCTGCCTGCGGGTGTTAAGAGTGAGGGTCTGACTTGTGACAGTATTTATGACTGAAAGTAATAAACTACAGCTTACATACAAGGTACTGAGCTACCATATGGGTTTCCAATATTTTGTATTTTAAAGGATGATCTTTATTTTGTAATATACAATGGCTTGATTTATTCCTACTTCCATAAAGTATAATTATTACCTCTTACTGCAATGCCATAGTTACAAATTGCCTTTTATTTTCTGATCCTATTAACAGCATGTCGGCTTATAAGCAGCAAGTAACAGGGAGTCATAACAAAAGGCTACTTAGTTGTACAACTGAAATGAACAATAAGAGTAAAGTGGCACCTTAAAGACCAACAGATTTATTGTGACATAAGCCTTCATGGACTAGCAGGCACTTCAGATGCATTAAGTGCAATTCTCTGTTGACAAATACTTAAAGAAACTGTAAACAATGGAGGCCAAAATACCATGAAATGCAAGAGGTACAGTGTGTGACATTTCTATACGAAAGACAAATGTGTACAAGACAAGGACAGTGATCTTTCACAATAGCAGTAATCAACAATCACACTTTCTGCCTCGCTTTTCTATGCTAAAAATTAACACTTGCAACAGGAGAAAAGTTTTACATTTTGACTTAGTACTAAACAAATAACAAATAACTTGCTGATAAATTGTAGTTCAGCAATTTCTAAAATTCAAGTTGTCCTTTGAAGTTTTGTTGTTGCTCAATTATGACTTTCAAATGAATTGTGCTGCAATCAGTGATGTGGGGCAGCGTGTTTTTTTTAATGGATTTCACTCCCAAGACCTGGGAATTCTAGTGGAACACCACATTTAAAGCAAATTCCTTTTAAGGGAACTTCTTTCAGTACATTTTCAAAGGCACTTTGATGTTTTCTGCTGTGGTTGTATCCAGTTGTCCTCAAACGGAAAGGCTCCTAATACTGCAGAAGGAACTGAGGTCCAGCAGAAGCTCCTGTTGGAGGAAGATGGGAAAAGAGGCATTTTCTCATCTTGCCCCCAATGCCACCCACATTGTTCTAAATGGTCCCGTAACCCTCTAGTCTAGAACATTCTTTGGGAAGCATGCTCGGGCTGCAGGGAGAAATAAATGAAAACTGCCTTCCCTCTTCCTCCAGAAGGGAAGTCCCATGGGTGCAATCGTCTGGATCTCCTAGCAAATGAGTTGTTTTTTTCTTCCTCAAGTATAAAATTGAAGATAGAATTAACTACTTCACTATAAAAACCTGGACCCTTTTAACCACTTGACTAGTCAGTTAGGGTGATTGTCCCCATATCATACAACAGCAGTATTCTAGCGCTGTTGCACTTAGATAATAATCCAGGTTATTGTTTAAATGTTTAAGTCAAGTACACATTATATCTTTTCATCTCTACTATTACTATATGCCTCCCCTTTGTAAATTCCCGGGAAAGGCGTGGTAAGCCCTCTGCCACTGCAGGGAAGTGCAGCGCACCCTCCGCTGCTGCAGGGAAGTATGCGGGACTCTCTGCCCCTGCGGACAAGCCCAGCTAGGCTCTCCGCCCCCTTTACTTTTTAAAAAACAACAACAATACTGCATAAATTTTGAATAACCACTGTATCTTTATTGCTTCTTCAACTAACACCCCCCCCCCTGCATACAGGCAGCGACTGTTTTAGGTGCATTCAATATGTGTGCATTGCACAAACCCAGAAGTGACCCAAAAACGTCACAAAAAAGGGTCGGTACTGGATGTTCACAGGCCTTTTCAGTTGTGTTTCAAATATAAGCGATTTCACTTATACGTACAGTGCCTTAGGACATAAACCATGCGTAAATGGGGCAGAGTTGTGCTACATGATTGTTTCCTTTTGTTTCTAATACAGTGCACTCATTAGCCATGCTCACATGCAACACGGTATCATATTTAGTGGGATGAAGGAAGGTTCTATAATGGGTACTGGATTCATGTACATCCTCCCTCTGCAAGAAAGGCAGTATTAAGCAGTGTCAGAAACTGAGATACAAATTGTGCCCACTGCCCAGAGATTCCCCACCACTAATTCCCCTTTAGGTTTAAAGTAGTGGTTCCCAAACCATTTTTCCCATGGACCAATTGAACATTGTCGAAGGGCTTGGTAGGGTCTTAGTAGACCATTTAATGAGTTTTCTGCCTGCTGTAGCAATTGTAATGCACCTATGCTAGATGCTGTATGTTTTTTAATTTCAAAGGTGCCAACAACTGCAGGTATGGGAGTGGAGATGGCAGATATCCTGAATTAAACTAGGTCATTACAACCCAAAGGAGTTTTATTTATTTGATGCACACACCTCAGCACACATTGACAGCAATAACAACAGCAAAACACCCCACTAAACCATGCCATACAAGACCAGATATAATTACCCTCACAGTACCCTCTCCAGACAGCGCACCATAGCATAGTAACACCCTTTTAAAGTCAAGGTTAGCATTTTACTACCTTGATATTATTATAGAAATGATAATGCCACTAACATTTTTGAGGGGTATGTGTGGTAGGGTTCCCCCCCCACACACAATATGGAGGGTGATGGGATGTAGAATAGAAGGTGGGAGGAAGGGAAGATGGAGAATTACAAAGAGGTTCCCACATCAGATCTACAGTAAAGGTGGATCTCATTTGGGGGAGAAAGAGAGGTTGCTGGTCAAGATTATTTCCCTACTCATTTTGCTACTTTGCTACCCAGCATTCTAAGTATTGGTGCTACTCTTTACTCAGTAAGCAACTGTACTTTTCCCAAGTTTGACTTTACAGACTGCTGATCACAGATAGCTTTGTTTCTTGTATGTGAAGCTTTGAAACATCTGAAAAAATGACTTCAGAGAAACTGACTGAATTTGGAAAACAATGAAAGCTGTTCTGCTAACCAAGTGAATCCTTGTAACATGCAGCAATTCTGGGCCTCAGCCTATTAAATTATTCTTACTTTTGAAATTAGGATTCCGTCTTTTATCTTGTGTTTCAACATTCAGCATAGGCAATTCAGCATTTGTTAGGGAGACAAGTTCCTGATGTGTGCTCAGGCAAAGCAAGCATTAGCCCACTGGTATGACTCACTTCTCTTCCTTATTATGGTAGGGCAACACAATGAAACATCAAGGAAATTCTAGGTCAAACATTGCATAAAACCACACAGTCTGTTTCCCTGACTTTGAAATAATGCAATGATCTAATTCATTCAAGGGACTGTGGGCAGACTTATAGTTAAAGGTCTGTAAACCACTCCTCCCTGACAACTGCTGCAATAAATGTTCAGCTCTGACCGTCTATTTCTGGAGTATGTTTAGAAAAAGAAGTTAAGATTAAGAAAGGAATGTCATCATACTTGGTAAGAACTGAATTGTTGCTCTAGGTATTAATTTAAAACATTTAATACCTCATCCTTCAATGGGATAACTTCCATATCAATATAGAGGCTTTGAATAAATATTTAACCACATACAAGAAAATCAAAATACAATTAAAACAACAGTGCAGCAGAACAAAGCAGCAGGAAAAAACCAATCTAACAATGCAGTTAAAAGGCACAGGTAAATAGAGAGATCTTAATCTAACCCTCGCCTGCCAACCTAGCAGTTCGAAAGCACCTCCGGGTGCAAGTAGATAAATAGGGACCGCTTACCAGCGGGAAGGTAAACGGCGTTTCCGTGTGCGGCTCTGGCAAGCCAGAGCAGCGATGTCACGCTGGCCACGTGACCCGGAAGTGTCTCCGGACAGCGCTGGCCCCTGGCCTCTTAAGTGAGATGGGCGCACAACCCCAGAGTCTGTCAAGACTGGCCCGTACGGGCAGGGGTACCTTTACCTTTACCTTTAATCTAACCCTGGAAGCCTTGAAATCCAGCACAAGGCAAACCTTCATTGTTTTCTACACACAGGAAGCCGCAATTGAGAAGGCCCTTGTTCCACTCAATGGATCTGAAGGCAGGGACACCCAAAAAGGACCTAAGAAGACACCCTTAACACTCACATGGAATTAGGCACTCCTTCAAATACCCTAAAGACCTATATATGACTTGAAAACTAGGTACGCAGCAGCACTTCTGAAGTGTGTTGGGAAACAGATCAGCGGCCAATCAAGTTAATAACGAGCTAATTTTATGAATAATCTAGAAATTGTATTTTTGGACCACCAGCAGTTTCCAACATCTTCAAAGGCAGCCCTATGTACAACACTTGGTCCTAGTGTAAACTGGATGTTACTATAACAGTGATCAAATTGACTAGGGTCTTTCTGTGAGGAAACAGCTGGTGCTTGCATTGGGAGGTGGAATGTACTTCTTGCCAGAGATTCTACCTTGGCTTCCAAATAAAGGCTGAATCAACACACACCCTCAATCTGCAACCCCAACCATAACAAGTTGCCCACCACCTCAACAACAGCAACAATAACAATAAATCAACCTCTTACTATCAGTATCTTGATCTTAACTCTGATCTTGTTTTCAGGGTTTTTCTGGCAATCTTACAGTCCACTATTGATTCCAGAAACTGATTCAATCTCCCTATCACACCACCTGATTCTGATGAACAGGAGAAATAGAGCTGGGTGGTATTAGCATGCTGATGGCACCTAACTCAAGACCTCTGGATATTCTCACCCAGGAGGTCATTTAGATGTTACAACAGCTTGGGAAACAAAATAGGCCCTGCAGAACACTAACACATGGGCTATAAGGCCTCCCATCACCACCACCTGAAACTAGTCATCAATATAGGGAAAAAATCACCTGTGCATATCTGCTATGTAAGAGAAGTTTCCAGACAGATACTGTTTCCCATTTGAGTAGGCCTTGAAAAGCCCAATGTTGTCACATTTTATCATAACTAAAAAAAAGTTACTGATTGTACTTGAGTCAAAACCAATTCTAAAATGCAAAATCCTGAGCCACCTAGGGCATTTTTCTTTTACTCTGCTGCCCTTGCAACATGCCCTTGAACACCAGCTCCTACTGAGGTCTGTGGAACTTACTTTCATGTGTCAGTGTCAATGTCAACAGCACTTACTCAACTCCAGCAACTGTGGTGAAGAGCATACAGCGTGTGCAAATCCTTACAACCTCAACACATTGAACCAGACTCTTCATCAGGGAACTTATAAAATGATACAATATTCACTTCTATGTATCATTCCAAATAATGGCAAAAAACCCAAGAATTTGGTTCTGTGAACCAACAGGGCCTCAGGCATGCTCATCTTTAACAGCTAGCCTTTCCATGCCAGGCAGACAACCCTCTTTCAAAACTAAGGAACACTTCCAAAGCCAAATTGTTGTATGGCCTTACAGCTTGCTGTTGGGAAAGGAAAAACAAAAAATGTCAAGAATCCTACTAGGCATGCCCAAACTCTCAAACCAACCTGAAAAGCCTCTCTGGAACTTAGCCCTTATCCTCGTCATCCCTGACTCAGGAAGGGAGTCCTCCTACTCCTAAGTGTTGGAAGAGGGTGTATCTCTGTGCCTGCTAAATCCTCAGAGGAGAGCACTGCTCAAACCCTGCTTTTAGAAGGGCGGGAGATCATAGAACTGTGGAGTCAGAAGGAACTACAAAGGTCATCGAGCCCAACCCCCCTGCAATGCAGGAACTCTCTTGCCCAGTTGTGTGTGTGCTTTATCCCATACGCAAAACCTTTTATTTCCCCCACACCCCAGCAACCACAGAAAACCCTTACAAGTAACTGTCAGTCCTGTTAGAAGCAGAGAGAGAAAGAGACATAATAGGAAAGGAAGGAAGCCGGTTCCAGGAAGCAGTGGCCGCAGAGATACCGCTGATACAACAGCAAGTGATAGGAAAAAGCCTGCCAGCAAACCACGGAGGTACCTTTTTTATAATAAGGTTTCGCCAGGGCTGTTCGGCCTTCTGCAGCTGCTGCCGCCACCCCACAACCACTTTCCCATTTCGCACCCTCGGCCCCCCACCCACCCACGAAAGGTTAAAAGAAAAGGGGGGAGGCACAAAGGAAACCGACCATTCCCACCCGTGGCTGTTCACCTGCCCCTCTCACCGCGAAGGCCGCCGCCTCAGACCCCCGCCGACCCACCCCAACGTCCGGTCCTTCTCCCCGCCCACGTACCCTTGGCCTCGCAGTCCGCGCAGTACTTGTTGTCCTCCTCCCTCAGGAGCTTGGCCAGGATGGCCTGGTGCTGCTCGTTCTGCTTCTGCGCCTTCTCCCGGCACGAGCGGGTGGCCATGGCGAAGGCAAGGAGGGCAAAGGGGGAGGAAGGAAGGAAGGAAGGAAGGGGAGGCGGAGGCCGAGGAGAGCGTGAGGGGAGCGAAAAGAGAGGCGGGAGGGCGCACCGCCTCAGGAACCAAAGAAAGGAGGACTCTCCAGCCGAAGCCGGCAAACCAACAGCGGCGGCGGCGGAGGAGCTTCCTATTCCTCCTCCTCCTCCGCCTGCCGTCACGCCGACAGCGAAGAGGGACGAGCGCCGGCTCAGCCAATCAGCAGCCTCCGGAGGCGCACGAGCGGCGGCGGCTTCCTCAACCGGAACTACAAACGGCCCTCGTACGCTTGCGCCGCCTCCCTCCAAGCGCGTGGCGCGTCGTCGACTGCCTTATTTCGCCTTTTTTTCTTTCTACCTCCTCAGAACAAAGTAGTTCCTAGGATGTACCACATTAGGGGGCGCGGCGGCGGGGAGAACGGATAGGGTTATAGATAGGCAATAGGTGGGGTTCCCCCCACTTCTCCCTATTAGAAAGGGAGCCCCCCCCGCTCAACTCAAAGCGGGGCTTTTCTTCTGGCAGCCCGTTCTAAGCGGTAAAAATAGGCCTCCCCCGCGGCGTGGCTTGACGTGAGTGGTGACTCGTCACATTCCATGGGAAAATTCTTTCAGAAAATAAAATAAAAATCCCTCCGCCTTGCAAAGGGGAGCGGGAAGGGAGAGGCGCGGTCAGGAGCAGCCTTTGCCCTGCCTGTCCTTATTCTGCCCCGTGTCCTAGGCAGAGCCGCCCACGCTGTGCAGCTGTGCCAGCAAGGCAAACACAGCAGTGGATGCTCTTTGTTTTCCTTTTTCCAGGAAAGTTTCTGTACGGGGACTTTCCTCTGGTTTTGCGCGCCACTGATTTCCCGCACTTGGGATAAGGAAGGGAAGGTTGCGTGTTGGCTGGAAAGGAAAGAAGTCCGAAAGAGAACTGCTTGGGGAGCTGCAAAAGCGAGCACGCGCTCTGGGGTTTTATTTGCTTGGCGCGCAGTCCTGTGCGTGTCCACTCGAAAATTAAGTCTGTGGTTTGGGGACCTTACCTACCACGCGTCAAGATAACATCCTGGATTACATTCCAGGATTACAGTAACTCTCCGAACTGCTTCTGGGACACTTGCGGGTGCTTACAGGACTATCGGTTTTTAGAAGTAACTAGTAGTGGAGCCATAGTGTAATGTCTATATTTGATTTTCCTATTTCAAAGGGCCAGCGAGCTGGAGGAGTGATTGTGTGTTTTCCTTCCTTAACTAGAATCCCCACCCTTTGTCAGCCTTTCTCTATGTTGTTCTGTATAACCTGAGGGAAGTGTTCCTCTTATTCACATTTAGAGGCTGAAGGATAAAGGTGTGGGTTTTTTTCTTTTTGTGGGGGAGCGAGTAGGCTGTATGCCTGAGTTCCTTATAATTCCCCAAATTCAACAGGGATCCAACTGCTGAATTAGCCATGCAAGGGTCATAATGGCCCCCCCAAAGTATGGGTAGTTGAGGGAACAAAAGGAAGTGGCTCTGTGCCAGAGAACAAATGAGTGGGCCCCTTTATTTCAACTATCTCTTAGTTAGAAAGGCAAAAGCCAGAGTTGTGTGAGAGAGAGCTTTAAGCTAGAAGTAGGCTGGGCAGCTGAGATATATAGCCATGCCTGATGTACTGGGATCCAAGGCTGTGGCTATGGGAAAAGCAAGACCACATTGGGTGTTAATGCTGTGAGCCCCTCCACTATAAGATCAGGTTGCATATATGTGTAAATAAGCCATATATCCTAAAGATACAAGTGTTTATCCACTGCCCCTTATTCCGAGGAAAGTGAATTCTGGGCAAGCACCTGGAAACCCTGAAATCTCACACCGCTCTGAGAATGTGGTGGTGTTCAACAATAACGGTGCCCCCCTCTCTCACTGCTAGCTTATCGGTATCTATAGTTCAATTAGGAGATGAGAGATTTCTGTACTCCAACCTGAGAAATTCCCCTCCATTGAGGTCTAGCCCAAGCTTTGTGGGGGACCCACTGATTACAAGGTCATAATAGATCCACAGTATTGAAAATGAAAATAACAATTTGAAAATACACAATAGAAATAATCCAAACTTTGTGTGCGCTCCAGCTTCCTGTTCTTTTCTGTGAGGGGAGCAGTGATAGAGCTTTCTGGACAATTATGACACGGGGGAAATCTTAACACAAGCTAGGGTCATATTGGGTGAGATAATGGGGCATTGGAAAGTTTTCAGTTTTGATATCCCATAGAGTAGTTGAATTTTGCATGTTTTATTTTACTTGTATTTAATATTAAAAAGTTGCTAAAAACCTGTAAGCTTTAATACACAAGTTCCCCCGCCAGTAGAGTGAAAAACTTCATTTATAGTGTAAGTTTAGAAAAAATGACAATGGTATTACTAGATTTCATATACAGTGGTGCCCCGCAAGACGAACGCCTCACAAGACGGAAAACCCGCTAGACGAAAGGGTTTTCCGTTTTGGAGGCGCTTTGCAAAACGAATTTCCCTATGGGCTTGCTTCGCAAGATGAAAATGTCTTGCGAGTTCCTGCAGGTTCCCCCCCCCCCTTTTTCTAAGCAGCTAAGCCTCTTATCAGCTGATCCGCTAAGCTGATAAGCCGCTAAATCGCTAATAGTGCTAATCCACTAAGCTGTCAATGGGCTTGCTTCGCAAGACGAAAAAACCGCTATACGGAGAGCCTCACGGAACGGATTAATTTCGTCTTGCGAGGCACCACTGTAAAACATATGAAAAGGACCCTAAGATTGTCAAGCATGTAGGTTGAAGACTAACATAAAGAACAATATTAAATCATAAATTATCTAAACTAGTTAAATTTACAGGGTTGCATCCAACAAAGACATCCTGCTTGCACAAGGACATTTGCTTGTACAATGGAACTTCCCCTTCCTCTCCTGTCCCCTTCCCAAAATCTGCTCCAGAGGGTTGGGGGTTGCCCATAATAGATGTGGGGCAGGGGGAGGAAAGAGAGAGGAAATTCCATTGTGTAAGCAGAAGTCCATGCACAAACCAGATGACTTCATTGGATACAACCCATATATGCTGAAGAGTAATGCACTTTTGTTAACGCCCAACATGTTTCAGCCCAAACAGGTCTTTCTCAGGTTTTTCTACCAAAAAATAGGACAGCAATTAATAAATCATGCTGAAAACATTTTTTTTTAAAGTTAGAACACAATCTCAAAAGTCACAGCTTGTGAAAACACTCCACCTTTCTCATAGAAAACACCTATTAGTAATACAAAACCATTTTTATTTTCCCACGAATAGACAAAATCAGAGTCATGTAGCACTTTAAAAGCTAAGAAATTCATTATGGCGCATGTTTCTGTGGATTAAAGCTCATGTCATCAGTTGCCTAAAGTGAAATTGCAGTCAGCGTATATGCTATGCACGCACAGAAGGGTGTAGAAGAGAAACACGTAAAGTGGGAGATGAATCATCTCGGCATTGCTAAGACGGTCGTGTTAACGCCTTTCCCACTTTCTTCTTAGCAATGCTAAGTAAATTACTAACAATGTATTGCATTAAGGATTACTGTGCTTATTCTACACTTTTTTTTTTTTGCATCTCATTGCCATTCAGCTTTCACCTTACATTTTTCTCCTTTACACTCTTGTTGGTATATATACTTGACAGATGCAAGTTCATTTCATGCATTTGACAAAGTCAGCTTTCAGTCCCCAAAATGTGTAATAAATTTATTACCCTTTAATGTGCCCTAGGATGCTTTGATTCAGCTACAGTTTAAGTTGGCTTCCATTCAAATAAGGCAAAAATGTATCACTGAGAAGTGCTCTGCTGGGTCAGCCCAATGGGCCATCTAGTTCAGCGCCCTGTTCTCACAGTAAACAACCAGATACCTATGGGAGGCCTGAAAGCAGGACCTAACATCACTCTCCCCACTTGTGATTCCTGACAACTGGCTTTCAGAGACATACTGCCTCCAACAATGGCCAAGATCTTTACAAGATCTTTGCAGTTCTAGATCTTACAAGCTCTCGCATTTGATGAAGAAACCCATCTTCAATAAATGATGACATAATCATTGCCTACCCAGCTCATATTATGGGTAAGGTAAAGGTAAAGGGACCCCTGACCATTAGGTCCAGTCGTGACTGACTCTGGGGTTGCGGCGCTCATCTTGCTTTACTGGCCGAGGGAGCTGGTGTACAGCTTCCGGGTCATGTGGCCAGCATGACTAAGCTGCTTCTGGCAAACCAGAGCAGCGCACGTAAACGCCGTTTACCTTCCCGCCAGAGCGGTACCTATTTATCTACTTGCACTTTGACGTGCTTTTAAACTGCTAGGTTGGCAGGAGCAGGGACTGAGTAACGGGAGCTCACCCCGTCGCAGGGATTTGAACCGCCAACCTTCTGATCAGCAAGTCCTAGGCTCTGTGGTTTAACCCACAGCACCACCCGCATCCCTATATTATGGGTAGGGACCCTTTATCTGCCTGAAAACTGCATTCCCTTGTGGGCAGCCTTTTTCAGAGCAGAGACAAAAATGGGCAGGGTGGAGCAAAGTATGTGATCCTGTTTTGCACATTCCAGCCAAACACACTTGAGGGGGGCATGCAGCAGAGCCAGTGAGGGTGTGTGTGTGGCCTGGGAAGATTCCCAGAGAGGCCCTAGACCTGAGGCTTCTCATGTCTGCTTCACCATGCCACTGTGTGAAACAATCAGGTTGCTTGGTACTTCCTAGTTCTGTTGCATATGCACAAAGAAGAAACCAAACCCACAGCAAGGCATTAATAACCAATCCCTTCAGGTAAATGAAAGAGAATAGCTAGCAATTACATTTGTAAGCAGATATCCAGGAAGGCACTGTTAAGTTATTCAGCAGTGCTTGGGGGTGGTGTAAGTTGCTTTCCCAAAGCTGGATTTCTTGAAGCCTCCCACCATTCATATGGCATGGTGAATCAACAAGAAAACAGAAGCTCAGTGCTCCAGTGGGACACCTGCTCTCTCCTCCAAACTCTCATGGATTTCCTGCTCTCTTCATCTGTTCTTGTGCTTTTGAACTTGCTCAAAAGGCAAAGAGTCGGTGGCAATAAGTTTCCGTATCTCTTCAGCCCTTCTTTATTTAGGCTGTTAGCACACTCAGCCTTTGAAGCTCAATGAAATGTCTTTGCATCTATTCCTGGTTTATTAACTGGTCCTAGAAGTTGGGAACTGGGAGTGGAAAAACAAAACAAAACTTCCTGTATGCCAGCCAATGAGCACCTGAACAAGAATTTTGCACCCAGTTCTCCATTGTAACCCTATCATTTTGCTCTCTGTGAAAATAAGCTGTCTGGAGACAGGTGTGCCACCCCCCCCCCCTGAGATTTAATTATCCTCTGTCAAAATGGGCACAATCCATCTTATATTCAATGTTCTGGAAAATCTCATCAGCCCCTCAGCATTTTCTAACTCCAAAACTGACAGTTTTTTCTTTATTTAGACCTGGCATTTATCTAGATAATATTTGCTTTCCTAAGAAAACTGTATTTTGCCTTTAGCCACAAGATTTATAATAACCCATTGGTTCTTTCTAAAATCTGATTTTCTTTACCCCTTCTGCTACTGCCCCATAAGACACATGGCCATGTCTTCTTTTCTTTCCTGCTTCTAGTCTCCATTCTTGCTATTTCCATTTTGTAACTCTTCCCTAAGGCTGTGTACACAATGTACATTCAAAGCATATTCTTTCCCTCAAATAATTTTGTGCACTGTGGTTCATTAAGGGTTGCTGGTAATTGTAACTCTGAGGAGTAAACTACAGTGTCCAGAATTCTTTATGGAGAAGAGTGAGTTTTGAATGTCCTTATATAGTCTATACATCATCTTAGTTTCACAGCTTCTATCCCCCATTGGTCTTTCTTGCTACTCTCCCCTGCCTCAATGACTCAGCTTCTCCCCCTCCGCACTCTGCCTGCCTGTCTCTTCTACTGATATGCAAGGATTTTCCACAATATTATTTTCCCCTCCACATGTCTTGGGGCCACATCTGGGACTGGCTGACCAGAAGAGCCCCTGCAGCTTCAAATGTTCCTAGAACTTAGCCCAATAATGATTGAACAGTGCAACTGAATTCTGTCGAGAACACTGCAGCCAAGAAATAAATCTTGACTGAGCACCTATTTTCTGCTGTTATCCCTGAGATATCTATAGTATGAGCAGATGGATGGAGAGGTGTGTAGATATTTCAAAGGCTTGCTTTTGACATTTTATACTCAGCTTTATCTTTCAAAACAATGAGCACCTAGAATTTCTCTGTGAAGCAATGGATTCTGTGTTAGCAACTCACTCATCTTTTTCTTCTCCTGCTCGCAAAATATACTATCTGTTGTCCCTGCTCCCATTGTATGGGTGGTCATTGCTTTCTTAACACTGTTGTCATAATTGTCAGCGTTACCATAGCCACCACCATGGAAACTTTTATTTGCAATTCACAAGATGACACAGGCATGATTTCGGCAATATAAAAATTATGGTGGTAGAGATGAGCAGAGAGAGCCGAACTGCAAGTTATATGGTAGCTCTGATTTACTTTAAAACAGCTACAGGGAATTCTAGTTGAGCAAGTGAGGCCAGAGAGGGAGTGTTCTGTTTCTGGTCTCAAAGTTCGTGATCTAAATTACCCCCTGCATCTGCTGTTAGCACAGGGCCTGCGTTTCTTCTCCAGGGGGCAAACTGCAACTCTACCAACAGAGAGTTAAAGCCCTCTCTGCCAGAACCAGTGTTCAATTAAATTCAGTGCCCCCCTTGTTATTTTATGGTATGGTACAGACAGAAATTTTATGGTATGGTACAGTAGAAATAAGACCAGCAAATTTAATCCCAGATGAAGTACATCCCCGATAGCACCTGGCAGGGCAGGTGATATTGAAAGGAAGGAGGCACAGGAATTGCACTGCAGTATGCCAGGTCAGTGGCAATTCATTCAAAACCCCTGAACCTCAGGAGATTTGCCTCCAAGTCCTAAAATGTCCAGATTCATAATATCTTACACGAAGTTCGATGTACAACCCCAATGGCCAATTAAATTAGCATAGTGCTGGAAAAACAGATATAGAACATGGGACTCTGAATATATGTATATCTATATCTGTCTGTCTTTTTTGTGTAGGGAAGGGTCTAAGTGCTGGTTGTTATATCTAGCTGCTTCCAGGAGCTATATTCTTCCTTGTGGGAATGTTTTTATGGAACCAGAACAAGGCTATTGACCAAATACACCATTAGTTATCCTTGCATGTTGTAGCTAAAAATAAATATTTGTCCGTTAACACAACAGGAAGTACTAGCAACTGTTATTATTTATTTATTTAGCTAGTTATTATTTCAAAATTGTATACCACTTAACCATGGTCTTCTCTAAGCAGTTCACAAGGACACAATACAAAAATAGTAGAAGTCAGTTAAAACTATGAAATCAAACTTGAATTAAAATGCCTGCTGGAATAAAAAGTCTTCCATAGGTGCCATACATTCAGGAGGGAGATGGTCTGATCTCAACTGGATGGAAGTTCCATAAAATTGGCCCACAGTACTAAACTCATGGCTCCCGGTGGATATGAGCTGTGCACCAAAGCCACGGGGGAACCACTAACTTCCCCAAAGACTTGAGTGATCAGGCTGGAATATAAGAGATTAGGCATCCTTTAAATTATCCTAGACCCAAACTGCTAACGGCCTTTTAAATACAAAAAACATGAATCTGGTCCAGTAGCGTATGGGCAGCCTGTGCAAACTTTTAAGCATTGGAAATATGTGTCGGCAGCAGTCTGTTCCCATCAACAGTCTGCCTGTAGTATTTTGCTAAATCTATGCTGTAAAAACCTATGTTTTGTCTCATGTTTAGCAACCCTGATAGCTAAGCACTGAAAATTCCCTGGTCCTCACAATCTTTACCATATTTTAACGATTTTCATGATTTATTGGACTTGTTTCTTTTGAGCTAGGTTGCACAATAATGGACAGTGCTATTAGTGTCAGCAGATGATCCATCTTAGCAATCTGAGTCTCTCTTCTATGCAAAATATGCATATTCATGATATTATCCCGAGCCAAGGTTATCGAGGCT
Source organism: Podarcis gaigeae (assembly GCF_964106915.1). NCBI lineage: Eukaryota > Metazoa > Chordata > Lepidosauria > Squamata > Lacertidae > Podarcis > Podarcis gaigeae. Next base: position 37,109,706 of record NC_139680.1, on the reverse strand, counting down.
CCAACCTGGAATCTTTTCGGTATCAGTCTACATCTCTGAAAAATGTATAAATAAAAGTGTCCTTTGACTCACAATTAGGTAACACATAGGTACACATAGCTGAAATTAGGGGTTCCAGATTGCAGTATGTTGCTTCTAGATACCACTCAGTTTAAAAATTATGTACTGTACTGCTCCGACACAACCTTTTGTACTTATTTTTTTCCCCTTTTCTCCTTTCTGCTAGACAAGGTATCAATATAAACTTAAAAATGAATAAAATTCTGTGTACCACTTATCTGCTTACCTGTACTTCTTCCCTGGGAGTTAACAGGAACTTCAGTCTGTTATCAACCTGCATTAGATAACCAACACCAGCATTCTGCCTGCTTGCTCGCTAGATAATATGTGTGTAAAGTTGTGTGTACTTCTGGTAACAAAATATGTTTGTCCTACAATCAGATCCTACAAACTGCTGTGCTGGCAAAGCAGATAAAGAAATTACATATTTACTTGAACAAGGGCAGTGTAATGAATCTAACTTATGATGTACAATCATTATGACCAAGCAGATGACATCATAGTGGCAAAGAAGTAGAGGTCATCATTATAGTAATCAGACATATGTAGCAGTAAATGCACTGTGCATAGCTGGGATGGGTCACAATCAAAATTAAATTATACATTTATCCATATTAGTGGCTCAGGATGAGTAGCAATGTGCTAATTATTTAGCCCTAACCATCTTTATTTGTATGTCTGGCCACCATAAAGCAATCCGAATGGTCTTACACTATTTCCAGAAAATGCACAGGCTTTGGTGAAGGTATTTGGTTCCAAAGTTACGGTGCTGGCAGTCACCAAAAATGCCTCTTTCCTTTAAATTCCAATCCTGCTTAAATGCATAGATGGCGTAACAGAGGCCCCAGGATTGAGAAGTTCTAGTGAAAAATGACAGAGGTAACTATTTAGGTATGCTATGCTAGTTTGCAGCAGTTTTTATAACCTGCTACATATAATATAGTACGTATATACATATAGTATGGGTGTATAAAGAACAATTTATCAAGTTTGTAACTTGTTGAGTGTACGATCAGTGGCGTAGCGTGGGTTGTCAGCACCCGGGGCAAGGCAAGTAATTTACGCCCCCTAACCCGTGGATTTGCGCCCCCTAACCCTAACCCCCAAATGTTGCGCCCGGTGCGGCCGCCCCCCCTGCACCCCCCACGCTACGCCACTGTGTACGATTACATGGGGAGCTGGTCATCTGTTGCATCCACCTTCATGGTGAGAGTTTTACTGTGCCTTCGATTCCCTGGAATCCAGGGAACGTTTTCATTGAGATGAGAAGGGTTCAGGCATGATTAAACAAGTCCGTTCACTTTGGGATCAATCCTGTAGCAAACTCCACCAGGATGAACAGGTTAGGATTCAGCAGATTTCCAGCTGAGTCAGGAGGTTCCTAGCTGAGCTGGGCAATACCTGTTCACTGTATTTTTCCATGTATAAGACACCCCCACATATAAGACGCCCGCTATTTTTTGAGCCCAAAATTAAGAAATAAACATTTTAAACACCAAGCAAAACAACTTTGATATTTTATTAAATATTCAAAACACTGGTATATTTAGTATCGTATATTTAAACATCAAACAGCGAGGCAAGCTGTGTAATGGCAGCTGCTCCTGTCAGCTCAGTGTAACTTCACTGTAGCTGCAGCTCCAGCTCTCCCACCTGTGTGGTGCACTTTCGTCTCAGTATTTACGGTATGTACCGTATTTACTCCATGAGTGCTGGCAGATGCGGACGCTGATCAAGGAGCTGCGACTGCCAGAGCTTCCTGAGTCGGTGTGCTGGGGGGATGGGGGGTCTTGGGTAGCCAGAGGGCAGCTGTGGGAACCAGGTGGAAGGGACAATGTCCAGAGTGGGGGCTGCTGGGAGGGAGGAGTACCAGACCAGGGTTTGACATGTAGTGAGGGGAGAGAATATGGATGGCGGCATGTATTTATTTATGTATTTAATTTCAACATTCTGCGTATAAGATGACCCCCAATTTTAGACTTTAAAAATTTGGGAGGAAATATTGTCTTATACATGGAAAAATACAGTAACTCCTTCATCCTCTGCTTAGCCAGAGATATGCTGGCATATCTCCCCATCCCAGCTCAGACATGACCCAGCTGGCTAATCTGACCCTGGTGGATCTTTAGTTAGTGTAGACCCTATCTGAAGCCTATTCAGCTCCATCATGTGACGTGGCAACTCACTGTAAATTGTCACAAAAAAGGCGGTGTAACTCAAAACACTATTTTAAAGGCTTGTTTTTCCCTCTTCCACACTTAGAAGATGGATGTGGTGTAACTTTACACCAGTTTGCTTTACACCAGCTTCTCGTGTATAGGATTACTCTGTACAGGGTTGTCTTGTTTGCCCCTGTAAGTTACTGCCTGATACAGTTGCCTATAGCTATTCTGTGTGCATTATATATTTACTAAGCTTTTTGTGGTAAGAGTATAATTGACAGGCAGTATGGCAGGATTATATTTTACGGAGATAAAACACTACCGAAGCAGAAAGTGTTGAAACAAACGTTTTGTCAAGGCATTTTCTCTCCCGGGCTGACACAAAAATGCTTTAAATGTCACCATCATTTAGATTAGAAGCCCTGTTTTCATTTTATTGTTAATGCAGCACTCCTAATAATAGCCCGGTATTAACCAGGGCATTGTTATTTGCTTGCTAAAATGAGTAACTGCAACAAAATGCTATAAACTTAGCAGGTCATGTCACAACAAGAGTTGCAAAACCATTAATCTAAATGGCATAACTAAAACTCAGCAATTTCTCTCTCATTTACTCTTGTGCTGCCATCAGAGATGTATTTTACCAACAAAGCTCTAATGCCTGCTAAGTATCTTAGAAGTCAGAATACAGACAAACATTCCCCCCCCCCCCTTTCTCTCACTTTAACTCTTAGTCTACATACAGTATGTATCTATATTCCTTTCACCAGAGCGGTGTACATTTCCCAAATGAATTACAGATGTTTGATCGTAGGTGCAATATTCAACACAACCTGCAGAACATGATCAAATGCAGTTTATCAGCCATGTATTATGGTCTGACACATTCCTTGTTTTGCAGTCCTAGGATTTCACCAACCTTCTTGAGCATTCACCCTAATTTGCTTGCACAAGGTTTATGCAGATCTTAGATTATGCTGGGCCTTTACTGAGCCTTCATTCTGATTTTAACAGGGAGGATATACAAAGAGAATTCCTTCTGATTTCCTTTACACCAAATCTTGCACAAATGTTGGTGCAATCATATGCAAAAGCACAACACACAAAACAGAAAGCAGCTCAGTGATCTGCTTACTGTCTACTTATTAAAACAAGTGGCTTCTGCTAGAGGACACACCTGAGTCTTTTATATTTAATAATCTCACTGCATGGACTTTGCAAAGGCACTTGATTGTAGTTGTGGCCATGGCTATCTCCTTTGCTAACTCATGTTTGACTTTAGTGTTTAGGTATATCTCCTGCAATTTTCTCTAATCTCCTTCCACACAACACACGGTGTTAATATGAGCAATGGTTGTGTGCTTCCATACTGTAATCCACACCGTTAGCTATTGTTCCAATTAAGATTAGGAACAGCAACCAATAAGACACATGTATTGAATTGTAGGCCAGGGTGTGCCATTAAAAAAAAGATGCTTAGCCATGGTAGCAAATTTCCCCAATTTCGCCGATCATCCCCGCAAGATAGAAGAGCCAATAGCACAAGTACATTCCAGAGGTTTTTAAAGCATTGTAAGCAGTGATTTGGTTTCCAGAGAAACTTAAATGAAATGAACATTTCCTGGACACTTTCCTCCTGCAAGCAACCACATGCACCACACACTAAAAAGCCTGTTTGCAAATGATCTGATTTAGTATTTTAATGGGGCACTGCTGATGGAGGGATGACTTGCCCCAAATAGGGTGGAATTTCACCCGATTTGGAGCAACTCTTCTTCCAGCAGTCTTTTGTATCTTGTACCACACTCTTCAGGAGGTCCCCTGACCCTTTGTAGAGGCACAGGTGATTGCCGTGGGAGAGACAGAAAGCTTTCTGTGAACTTCCTTAAGTTAGTATTTTGATATTGCACTTTGGGATATAGTTGAACGATGGAGTGTCCCAACAATGGACGTACCACACTGAGGAAAGATTCTGACTTCTGCAAAACAAGCATCAATGTGTATTTTATGGGGGAGGGGAGGGGAATTTCCCCAGAAAACATATAGCCCCCCAAAATGGACTGTAGTTTTGAACTAAAATGTTGTACTTTGTTAATAATTTCCAGTGATTTACATATCTTAATCTAATAGTTCATCTAATTTTAACTCTCTTTTGCAACAAAATTTGTGATCTCCAAATTACATTTAAAAAATATACAATACTGATATATTTTCCTTTCAGTGGTGTTCTACTTTTAGCTTTCTCCCTCTCTTTTTCACCAGTTTGGGATTGCAAAGGTCACACAATGCACAACCTAAAATGTTGAGCTTCTCTACACATCTGAAAGTGTGACTAATTAACACTTGGTGAAAGAAACTGAGAAACAGTTCAGTTTTTATAGTGCTTCTTTATCCCATGCAACCAGCCCATTCTGGCAAGAATAACAAGATTCTGTGGTAGTTCTGAGCTTATATTAATCTCACAATAACCTTGATGTATACGGACAAAATTAAAAACCAGAGTATACTAAAAATACACAGAGAACAGCAGGGGAGAGAGTGGAAAGAGCAACAACCCCACACTTAGCAAGGTTTAAACCAATCCCCCTCATAACATCATAATTTACAAATTAAAATCTTAAAACCACTCGGCTGCAGTCTCATACAGCTAACTAATACAGACACATTCTCTCTATACAAACACACTCTAGAGCTCCTCCACAAGAGGGGTTATTCTGGGTCAACCAGAATCCTCCTTCCATCAGTCCTTCCCTTCTGACCCCTGGAGGGATTTTCTTTTCTCAGAGCACTCAAGGATTCCTCAGAATTTATCAAGATGCTTATCACTTGTGTTAGTTAGTTAGTTAGTTAGTTAGTTAGTTAGTTAGTTAGTTAGTTAAATAAATAAATAAATAAATAAATAAATAGTGAAATAGTTATACTCCCCTCCTCATTCTCAAAGAACTCTCAAGAGCAACTAGCAATTAAAAGCAATAATCCATATTAAAAATACCGGTATATATCAAGAAAGCTTGTTTCTTTGAAACCTGGACCTTCTTGGCAGCCGCCCACACAGACACATTTCTCTTTTGCCTCATTCTTTTACACAGGGCCCCTCCTCTCTCCTCGTCAGTCTTGTTACCTCAGTCACACCAAAACACTGCCTTCCCCTCAACTTTTCACCAGTCATTTCTCTTGGTTGCCTGGAGACTACTGGCTGGTTGCCATCACTTGTCCCCTTATTTATACTGCACGTTCTCTAACTCCACTGAACCTTAAATCCAAACACTCTGATTTAGCCGACGTGTCAAACATATTACCCCGTTTAAACAGCCACAGTGTTATCTTCCTGCAGAGCAGGCTGTCAGTTACAAATCAGAGATCCAAATGGATTTTCATTTGTGCTTTTATTATACGCTCATTTCCATAGTTACATTAAAATAACGTAATCGAAACTTTCATCCACAAATAAGAGAGCTGAAGAGACACAACCTCAACTTCCTAGTTCTTCAAAATAGAAGGGAGCCTTATCTCATGTTTGACTTCCAAATAACTCCAGTCTTTGACCTCCGTTGTTTCTGTAAGCAATTAAATCTTGTACTGCCAATAAATAAGGCAGTTTTAGTGGAGTGAGCTAGCCACATACTATTAGAAACTAGCTCAAGGTCTCCTGCTAATTTCAAATATATTTCTTTCTGAAATATTCCACTTCTGAAGAAACTTTCAGTTCTTTGGTTTGTTAGACCGGCAGCACTTAAATGAGCAACTTTTATTACTAGCTAAAACAATAAATTTCAGATTTTTCAACCTAAGCTCCAGTTGGCACCAAGTTAAGTATGAATATAGAGTTTTAACACAGATGAGCTTCATTAACTTAAACTTAAGCATTGGAGCTTTTTAGTGCCATAAAATGTATTGCCATAGCAAAGGCAAACTAGAACAATCTGTGGTGCTATATATAATATGTTGAGTCATAAGCATTATTTACTGGGGTTTGCTGTTCAGGATAGAAAGGAATCCCACTGGCATTGTTAAGTAATATGATCTGCAAAAGACAGCACTTAATGGCCAAAACTTCATTCCTTGTTCAATGGCATATATACTTAAGTGTTTGTAACAGCTGCAGAAATTAAGGTTACTGAAGTACAAAATGGCTTGCTTAGTGTTATTGCACTTCACTCCGCTCTTCATCACCACAGCATAGACAAGAACCCACTTCTCCATCTTCTTACCTAATGAGTATTTTCCAGACAGAGAAGGGAGTAGGGGGCCATTAGTTTGTTTCAGTTTATTAGTCTGTGAAAAATACATAAAAATTCAAAAGAAAAAATACATTACATCAAATCAATAGCTACTTGGTTCAGATTAATGACTATTTGCAGTTATGTGCCCAATTTTTTCATAAACTGTAAAAATGAAACTTGCCACAACAGGAAATCATAGGTGAAATCTAAAACAGCTTGGGCTCATCACGTCAAATTTGGTAATGCCCTGCCAAATAGAGAGACAGTATCTTCAGTGGCATCCAAATTGGAGTAGTTTGGATCAGTCATGCCCAAATTAGGGCACAGTCATACCAAAGTCACATTTCAGTATACCATCTTGACTGAAAATGTTGGCCACCTTTGTGCCAAGTTTGGCAATGCTTATCCTGAGAGGCATCCAAACTTACACAGAACAGATAAAGATGGATAAGTCACTTTCCAAAATATATAGTTGCTTAATTAGTCAGAAAAATGTCCACAGAATGATTTAAAGGGGGAGTACTGGAATGGCTTTTTGTCAGCCCAAAGGCCACAATAAAGGAGTGTCATGGACTGGTTGGAAACAGAGGAATGGTGGGAGGAACCAGCTGGGAATCAACCAAGGGAAGAAGGCTTAGAGCCTGGGGAGTGGTGGTGGGACAACAAGGAGTGGTCAACAAGGAGAAGACTGGGAAGAGGTTTGGAAGCTGAAGATATAACAGGGCTTAGTGAGCTGGGAGAGTCTGTGGCAGAGAAAGATCCAGAATCAGAGGCAGAAGCTAAAGCAGGTGAATGGGAGGGAGGCCAAGAGGCAGAGATGCGTCAGGCTGGTGAAGAGTCAACGGTGTCTCCCCCTCCTCCAGTGACAAGCTCCACTCCCCACTGGTTTCCCAGAACCAGAAGAGGCATGAAGCAGGAGGAGCAAAGACAGGCATGCAGACAGTCTCCAATTGCTTGGGGGGAAATTCTGGAGAGGAGACATAAGACGGCTGTGGGGAGGTGGGGTCCTTTAGTCATGACAACTGATCCATGGGGAAGACCTATTGGGGATTAGTACCTGTCATAGCTGTCAACGTTTCCCTTTTTTAAAGGGAAATTTCCTTATTCTGGATAGGATTCCTCGCAAGAAAAGGGAAAAGTTTACAGCTATGGTACCTGTGCTCATTAGGCCTGACACTCTGCCAGGTCTGTGCAGATTCTGTTCTTGCTCATAAGGAGTTAACTCTAATGTGCAGGGTGTGATTTACTGCTGGCTCGCTCCTATCAGACAGCCACTCCTCCAAGTGCTGCGTGCCTAAAGTAGGCATACTGGCGCATCACGTATACACAGACCACACACACTGATACACAAAGACAGACACAAATACACTCAGCAAATCACACTCAGGCAGTCAGACAAAACCGGCTGTGTGTGTATGTGTCTTGTTTCTAGCATTTCTGTTCCCCTCAGTGGTACTAGGGAATAAGGCATTCCTCTGACCTCAGTGCTGTAATGGGGAGTAAAAACAAAGGGATTTAAAGTTCTTACCTTGCAAGGTAGTTTCTTCTCCTTCTGATGCAAGAAGATCTTAGAACTCAGGAGCTAAGACAGCGTAGGTCAAATCAGACTACATAGGCTTCAGTTGGCTCTAGCTCCCTGAAAAGACAACATCTCAGGTAGCTGCCTTAGCAGGGTCCTCTGGAGCTGTCCAAGGTCTTTTATACTCCCTGTTTGACCGGGACTCTTGACTTAATGCTTTCTGCTTCCTCCATGAGCCCACAGAAGAGTTGGGTTTAAGTACAAGTGAATGGGCAACACGTAATTATCTACATCACCTGATATAACAGATATTAACTGGGGAGAAAACACTTGCACAACCAAACTTTACATCATTAAAAAAACACAACCCAGTCAAATCTGATACAGTGGTACCTCGGGTTAAGTACTTAATTCGTTCTGGAGGTCCGTTCTTAATCTGAAACTGTTCTTAACCTGAAGCACCACTTTAGCTAATGGGGCCTCCTGCTGCAACCGCGCTGCCGGAGCCCGATTTCTGTTCTTATCCTGAAGCACTATTTCTGGGTTAGCAGAGAGTGTAACCTGAAGCGTATGTAACCTGAAGTGTATGTAACCTGAGGTACCACTGTACTGAGAACTGAGAAGTCACACTGCTAAGAGTGGCAGCTGTTCTGAATTTCTTTTTTGGAGTGCCTTTGGACGTTTGCAAGACCGTCAAAAACAAACTGTAGCATTTTGACCTAAGCTCACCACATCTCACCCCTTTTTTAACATCCAAAGTGTCAGAAACTTTAAAACTATTGCAGGTTTTCATTTCACATTCACAGTAAGAAGTCATGTTACCGTTTTACTTCCGTCGACTCTACAGCTTGTGAACGAGCAGAACCCCAGGGTCACTAGAAAAGCGGTGACTTTTGCCACCTCTAGAACACCTGAGAACCACAGAGTGGGACCAAGAGATGAGCAGTTACAAGTTCAGCATTCAATCATGATTATTGGTTGTGGAAAGCTCCCCTCAGGTAGGCATACCTAGCGCCAGGGACCTTTCTCTTTGGCCCCAGTTCAGTTGGCAACTTTAAGATGGTTATGTTCCTTGTTTATCTTGGTAGTAATATAGATGGGATTCTGATCATCCTCAGACTAGGGAGCATACAAGGGACAGAAATAGCATAATAAAACAGAGGAATACAATTATACATAGTGGGGACAATATTTTAGCAAGAATACTATCATTCTATAATTCTCACAGCTGAAAGGAGGAGGTTTCTGCAATAGTAGGTCTGAGTACTGTACATGTATAAAGGTGGAGATGCACACAGGTTTGCTTTTATTGGTCTCTACAATCAATATTTTGGATCTGTATACTGTGAATATTGAGGAATACTCAAAACCACTTCAACATGAAGCAGTTGCTTTTTAAGACACACCACCATCCTCAGGAAGGGTAAAAGTGGTGAACATTTCCCTTGCACATTTAAGGATAACTATAACAACAAACTGTGATCTTAGAACTGTGGAACAACACCAGTGCTCAGAAGTTAGGACTTTGCCTACTATTAGAATGAAATTAATTATGGAATTGATGGAAGGGATGGCAATGAGATAAAAACGTCCTAGGAAAATAACTTCAAGGAGTGGCTCTCTCTCTCTTGAGTGAATGGCACCAAAGAGAAAGTAGACTAAATGGCAGTTATTACGGTGCCAGTACATCATTTGAATGGCTACAGCCAAAAAAGAATGAAACACAAGCCTTTTAAGTGAAATGAGAAGCCAGAAAACTCTTAAGCAATGAACTTATTATTTCCTGCTGGCCTTGGTCCAGTTCTAGCTATACATAGTTGCATAATACTACATTGAAAGGAAATAGCTGGGCTGCAAACCTCTAGTGGAAGAATTGCAGAACAAGCTATAACACTGGGGCTAGATAAGGTACAGATGGAACAATTAAACGCACACAGAAATTAATTGTGACCACAATGCAACTGTGTGATAGTGATCCTTATAGTCAAGTAAATCTACCCTTCTCTGCAGATGCATTAGTAGTATCTTTTGTACTCTTAAATGAACTGAAAAGGAAACAGGAGCCTAAAGCAGACTTAACAGTATCAGTAAACAAGTATTCTTGTATCAGTAAACAACTTTGCTATCAGTAGCAAAATGGTGATGGAGATAGCTTATTTCTTATTTACTGCTTTTAGGAAGAAAAAAAGACTAAATTTTACAAGCATGGTTTTCTTATAGGAGAAAATCTCAGCTTGCGCATCCTAGAAAGCAATATTGTTAAAACTCAGCAAAGGTATTAAAATGGGATCATGTTACTCTGTCTTCTGTAATAAAAGCAGCTGCCTCAAGCCAGTGGGAAATATCCAGGCAAAGGACTAATGTATACTTGGATCACAATGTTATCAAGCCCCCACCAAACTGCCAATTGTATCTGTTTACAACGATGTACAATTAGAGTTTGATCAGGGCCAATCTGAACAAATGTTGTGGCTTGTATCTTCTACCACAGCCCAAGGCCTGCTGTTGAATCTCTGCCTTAGTCGTCCATATACAGAATGAGAATAAGAGTGAACTACAGAGTTGTGAAGGTAAGTAAAAAGTGTATATATGTGGATGCAAACGTTTGAAGTAGTACCACCATATTACTTTCAAATACAGTGGTACCTCGGGTTAGGTACTTAATTCGTTCCAGAGGTCCGTTCTTAACCTGAAGCACCACTTTAGCTAATGGGGTCTCCTGCTGCCGCCGCGCTGCCGGAGCCCGATTTCTGTTCTTATCCTGAAGCACTATTTCTGGGTTAGCGGAGTCTGTAACCTGAAGCGTATGTAACCTGAAGCGTATGTAACCCAAGGTACCACTGTACATTAAATTATGGCTGTATGCCTGCTAATACTCCGAACCACAGAGATCACAAAAAGACTGAAAAGATCAAACATGCAATGAATCCTATCTTCCACTACAGCTGCACACACTGCACTAGTAAATGTGCTATTTGCAATCACAGACCAGGAGCAGCACCAATGCAGACCCAGCCTCTCAGCAGCAGCATTTCTGCCACATACTGGGACAGTGATGAGGTTCACGAGCAGAGTCAATCTGGCATTCCCACAGGTACACCTACACTGCACTGCCCTTGCTACCATCCTGCTCTGGCATACAGCCACAATGCTGCTGCTGGAAGGCCAGGTTCCCTGTCAGCAGCTGCTGCTACAAACAATGTTCACAATGCAGTACTAAGTTGTTGAGCATCAGCCAATAATGGGTTGTATCTATCTAGGTCATACTCAGAGCTGACCCACTGAAATCAATGAACTTAATAGTTAGCTGTGACTAACCGGAGTCCAATGATGTCTACTTCTGATTATGTCTTAGTTGAATACAACCTCAGAGGTTCAAGAGATTTCTCGTGTGCAGAACACAGCAGTATGAAAAAATTAAGTCCCAGAAATTAAACCTAAAAGTGGAAGAGGGGAATGGAGAATCCACAAGCACGTTCATGTACAGCCTGCTGCTTCTAGCAGACATCCCCCACCCTTAAGTATCATCTTAGGCTTAAGTCTAAGTTGCCTACACTTAGCATGAGAATTGTGGTGCATTACTTCCCAAGAAGCCAACAATGGAAAAAATGCACTCTTAGAACCATTCATTTAATGCACATACAAGGAGCCATATATTTTTGTGAATCAATATGCATAAGTACGCATAGCCATCATAACTGGTAATAGATAATGGTGCATTCCTATGCACACTAATTCAAGAGTAACTCCTTCTGAACTCAGTGGGATTTACTTCTGAGGAAATATGCATGAGATTGGGTTATTAGTGCAACAAGTAAAATAAACAAGCAGCAATGTCTATTAAAAAGACATCTCTTGTAAAAATAAAAAATAAAATAAAAAGTGCAGCTAACAATTGTAGATTAGTCCACAAAATTAGAAACAAATACCACCTATAGAACAATTCACTGCTGGACATTTTGCAAATGTTTGAACGACACAGAAAAACAAAAGTTTCAATAGAGCCATTCAAAAACAACAGAGTTGAAGGTATATAAAAGCTGAGTGGAGTGTTTGCAATGTTAAGTATAAGCAACAAACTGTGACCTTGCTTACTAGAAACTATATATATTCCTCAGCACTTTGAAAAAAGCAAAACATTGCTTTCTCTCTGCATCTATTAGAAGTTTGCTCAATTTATTAACACCAGATGCAATACCACAATGCTAAAAAATAAACATGCACTAGATATACAACAAATTTATAATTTCAGAAAATCTGTTCCTTACAGTTAGTGAATACATGAGACCTTGGGTAAAATCCAGTGCTGCCATTTTACTCATGAAATCACTTTTGATCCACAGGAGGCATCTGCCGATGTAAGAAGGGGCGGGGATTCCCTTTCCTGCTGCACCCTCCTGTATGCTCCTTCCCCCAAGAAAAATGTTTCAGAGGGTTGAGACGCTGCACAGAACAGCATGGAAGGTGGTGGTGGGCTGCAACAGGGAGGGGGATTATCCCTACTGCTATTGCATCAGTGGATGCTTCCACTGGATCTATGTGAGCAGCACAGCACTACTGAATTTCCCCCCTTTTCTTCACCTTTAAGTGCATTACCATGTGAAACAGGTAAAAAAGAATGAAGAATATTGATCTCAATGCTGTTCAGCACCAATAAAAATTCAATAGACCTTTAACATTCCTGTATATTAAAAACATTTATCAGTATCACTAAAGTTTATCATTTTGTTCTGTTTCAAGATGCAACTGATTTCTATTTACAGCAGTTTGTTATCAATAAAACCTAATATTTAAAAATCTATATTCATAAAAGTATTGCAGAAATTTATAACCTTTGCTTTTTAAAAATGTACATACAAGGAAGTCCCATGTAAAAGGTTCACTGAAGAACTGAACCGACAGAACAATTTTATTAAACTTTGCAAAACTCCATTTGAAGGCAGCTCACATTTCAACATTCAAAAATCCTTAATTGCTGCTTGCTTATGAAAACTAAAGTTCCAGTAGTAAAGGTGAAAATGTAAACCATCATGCTATTGAGATCAGTAGAAAATGTAGTTTCTACAGGCATAGCATGTTCAGTAATGATTCTGTAGAAAACAGTTAGAATGTAGTGATATAACAAACAGGCGACTCAAGAGTGGTCTTGAACAGACCTACAGTTATTGTAGCTATTTTAGCAGCCAACAGTTGCTTTTTCCAGTTCCGCTTTCTCCAATCCCAAACAGGACAACCAAATTTAATACCTTCTTAGACTTGTTCAAATTTGGACTTGGTTTGGCATCCAAAGACTCATAAAAACATTGACCCTTTGCAGTCTAAGAACCTGTAAATCCACCAACTTTACATACTGTGCTTAAATCTCAGTTCTGAAATAATTAGGTACCCAAAATAAGAAAAATAGAAAAAAGTAGAAATGAACATTAAAAAAAAATATTGCACAGCCACATTACCTAGAAAGAAAAGTTGATGTTAAAAAAGCTCCTCACATGGATGATATAAATTACCTTCCATATAAAAAAGTATAAATATATCTTAAAATGCAGCAGCAGCTACAGTTTAATATCACACATTATTTGATTCATCTGTTAATGAGGTAATAGCCAAGTCTGTGACAATGTGTTTATTCCTACTGGAAATATTTTAGGGCAGCAACAAGAAAAAACTTTTCTAAAAATATGTCCGAGTCCAGAACAGCAATGTGTGCAGCTCTTCCAATGAGGGAATCGGCTGTGTTTGGCAATGCACAATGCACATTATAACGAACCAAATTGCATTCCTTGTTTTGAAGAACAGGCAGAAGCAGATTCTGGATCATTTCAGCATATATTGGTCCTGTATATTTAAAAATAAAAAGTTGCATTATTGATTTATTCTGCTGAAACCTTCATATTCCTGCTTCCTATCAAACCCTTAGAATGTCTAACAGCAGTAATTAAAAAACTTCAGCGTAAAACAATCCATGAACACAAAACCTTAGCCACCCAGAGCAAACCCTCCTCCCAGCAAATCAATATTTCAAAATTGTAAACCACCTTGTCAAAGCCAGTATATGCATGCAACAAATAAACAAAAAAAATCCAGTGAGTTTAGCCCAAAGGCCTGCTTAAAAAGCCAGGTTTTGGCTATCTTACACAATTGTAAGCAACAGATGGGCCAACTGGCCCTTTAGGGAGGGCATTCCACAGAGCAGCCTTTACTCGAATCCAGTGTCCTCCAGATGTTTTTGGACCTCCCTTCATCCCTGGACACTGGTCAAGCTGGCTGATGATGATGGGACTTGCAGTCCAAAACATTTGGCGGGGACCAGCTGGGAAAGGATGCCGCAGTTAAAAAAAGTCATGTGCCTACACCTGACATACTTCAGTATTACATTTCTATACCACTTTTATCTTCCAAAGATCTCAAGGTGGTATACATGGTTCTCGCCCCCCCCATTTCATCCGCACAACAATCCTGTGAGGAGGGTAGACTAAGAGATGGTGACTGGCCCGAGGTCACCCAATGAATTTCATGGCTGAATGGGGATTCAAACCCTGCTCTCCCAGGTCCTACCTAGTCCAACACTCTAACCATTACACCACAATGGCTTATACAGTAGTACCTCGGGTTACAGACGCTTCAGGTTACAGACGCTTCAGGTTACAGACTCCGCTAACCCAGAAATAGTACCTCGGGTTAAGAACTTTGCTTCAGGATGAGAACAGAAATCATGCAGCAATGGCGCGGCAGCAGCAGGAGGCCCCATTAGCTAAAGTGGTGCTTCAGGTTAAGAACAGTTTCAGGTTAAGAACAGACCTCCAGAACAAATTAAGTTCTTAACCCGAGGTACCACTGTATAATGGAAAGACAAGTAGCAGGGCTTTTAAGCTAAATAAACCACACAAACTGAGTCATGTAGGAATATTCTCTTCAATGTTGTCTAAGGAATAAACGCCAAATTGCTTCACAGATGTCTATGTACTGGCCATTACCTGTCTGTTTATCCTTCAAAGCTGTTTTACACATCTCAATACGAGCAGAATGATAAGGGACATAACGATCTTGTAGAGATCCTACTAATACTATGTTTTTGAAATACTGCAGACCTGGGGGAAGACAAAAAAAAAAGGTAAATCTAAAGCAATATACAGTATAACTAACACATACAGTTTTCATTCCAAAATGTGTGTAAAGTAGCACTGAGCTTCCTGGGGGTGGGGGGTACAACATAAAACAGGTGTTGTATGTAAACGAACTTTCTTCTACTTGAGATTCCAAGCTTTCTATCGGTGCCATAAATTACTGCATTAAAAGACTGGTATCACACCTCATTATTAGAAGACATAGGCAAACTTTAGAACACTTGCTTTAATTGAAAATCAGTGACTGCATAGGTACAAGAAAAAGGATTTTTATGGTCATGACTATCCAAGTTGTTTCAAGTTATCACACGAATGTATAATTCAAAGTACATTACTAATTAAAAGCAACAAAATATTCTTAAAGATTTCGATATTGCTTACCTGCCTTTTTACTAAGTTTGTACAAGAAAGTTTGCCGGGGGTCTGAATGATCTCGACAGGTCAGCTGCAATAAAGACCCTGACTTTTTCCACTTCTGCATAAACCAGAGACCTGTATATTTATGTACAGTACATGTGAGGATATACAGCAGAATCATAACAATATTTACTCAAATACTTAATGTGATATGTTACTAGTAACCTAGCCCCCAATTTATGTTCATTCCAGACACCATCACAAGGATGTTTCATGCATTTCACAATTCACATCCTTTTAATGTTATCAGTGTACACAGCAGTCCACTGGAAGAATTAGCTGAAAGGTGCTAAAGGAATTTCATAAACAGAAACATACATACATACAAAAGTTCCTGCATTAGACCTGCAGGATTATTTTGGTTCCCTTATATATCTCAAAATATTCAGTTTGTTGACCTTAGAGTTGTTTATTGTTCAACACTTCTAAAAATATTTTAGAATATTTATAAAGTGAGGCATATCTATAAGAGTATTTACTATGCAGGGTTTAAAATGGAAAATGCAAATATTCACACTTCTGATCATTTGGAGAAAGGAGAAAGTGTGTGTAAATATATATGTATACGTGTATGTACACACACACACACACACACCCACACACACACACCCACCCACCCCTTCTCATATTCATGAGATGACCTGTTTTAAGAAAAGAAAGCAAGGAGTCTTATATCTACCCTTTCCATCAATATACAGAAGGGAAGGGCATCTATCATTGTTTAATCCTGGCTGCTCTATCTAGATACAGATTCTCTTCCCATATATGCTGAACAGTCTTGCTTATGTAGAGTTGGCATTTCAATTACAGAAAGGAAATTTTGATTGGCATGTCAGAACACTAATTTATTAACATTTCATTTTTGGACTGAAATAGTTCTCTGGGCTAAAGAACTCCATTTAAGAACTTTACTTTCTGAAATTAACAATGCTTGCTTATCTAGTAAGATTCTTGGTCTTATACCCTGTAGATCACTATTGAACGCCAACCGCTAAATTTATACCAAGAGCTTAAATTTAAAACTTCTTTGAAAATTATCTGCCAAGCTCTTTTTAAAAATCCCAAACATCCAGGTGTTTGTAGAAGATGCATTTCACCCTGTCTTCCCCATTCATTTCCATGAGAGAGAGAGAGAGAGAGGTAAGCATAACATATGTATTCACACAAACATCCATTGAGCTTTCAACATGAAAGAAATTTACTATTTTACCTGTATTAACAAGTGCACTGCTGTTGTAGAGTGTACCAAGATGTGGTCCAGACAGAGACAGGAAGGTGTAAAGTTTGCTGAGGTAAAATCTAAACCTAGGTCTTGTGAGCACTGAACGGATTATTAGGTTACCCAACGAATGCCCAATAAAACTGTAGAAGACAGGAAGTGGGGGGGGGGGAGAGGGTGATTTATTTATTTTTTAAGTTTGCAAATAAAAACTGGTGCAAACAATGACCTATAAACAGCAACAAATAATACACATTTCCTGCAGATGCCTCTAAATTGGTGGTAAGGAGAATCCAGCCTGCAGGCCTTATTAAGCCCATCTCCCCTTTGGGTTCTCAAGGCCATTTTGGCTAAGCCATGGCCCCTGCCAATCACCTGACATCATGTGAAGGCAGGTAAAATTACAGATGCAAACAGCACTGAAATCTGGCCGCATTCCTTTGTAGCTGCAATACAGAGGAATCTTAAGATGAACAGTTAAGACGGGTCGCCATAAACTTTATTATATCTCATGAATATATAAATACATACATACATACACACACACACACACACACACACACTAATAACATAAGACAGCAAAAACACATACATATAATAAATACTTGCATTATAATTGCTATACTTAATATTTTACCGCATAGAAAAACTATTATATTCATCCACATTTATGCTATACTTATTTGTCATAAATTCAGTAAGAGGATTCAATTTATCCTGAATTTATCTTTCTTGTCTTCCTTCTTTCAATCTGATCAATTCCACTAGCTTCTTCATTGTGGCTACCTTCCCAGTTTTTGTAAACCATTTTTTCACTGCTGGTAGTGTCACCTATTTTTCAATTTCTGTGCAACAACCATTCGAGCAGGCTACTATTACTATCTTAACTCTTTGTGGATCTAAATACCTTAACAAAATTATTAGGGGGTCCAATGACAAAGCGTAAAATATTATTAATGATACTATCTTGATAACCTCTCTCCAGAAGATTTTAATTATTCAACAGGTCCACCAGATATGTTCCGTATCTGCCTTTAAGCGTTCGTGTCTCAAACACTTTTGGTCACTGAAATTTTTACTCGTACCGTTTGGAGTCATATACCATTGATATAGCAGTTTGTAATGATTTCCTTGGATGTTAACACAAACAGACTGTGTTGGTTCCTAAGCAAAATGTTTTCCTTATTCTTGTTCAGAATTTCATCTATTATTGTTACCCATTCCCCCATAAATTTGTACCCAGATTTCAAAGTACTCAGAACCCTTTTCAGCTTTCCCTTGTTGTGATTTCTCCCCTGAAAACTTGAGAGTTAATACAGTGAGGTTAGGAAATAATGTAATTTGCCTCTATCGATCTAAGAAGTAAACGCCTGTACTGTACTATTATTAGCTATCAGGGCTAATAGCCACTTGCAGATGGGACATAAAACAATGATTTTGACATGTACCCTCACATTTTAAGCAAGGGTGCTCTTGTTTAAGGTCCCAGCCATACCTTTGCTCATGATTTCCATTCCATGCCCAGACCTCAGTTTTTGGTTTATTTTCTGATACTTAATATTACATGATGATGGCTGAGCGTGTTCTCATTTTGTTGTTGTTTTTCCTCCTCTTAATTTTTTTTTTAAATATTTTGCACTTCTGCAAACCTCTTGATTCCCTCAAGCATGTTGAAACCTCTCTTTTATTTCTCAGTGGCCCCATTTTGGCTCCATTTCTGTCAGGACTCACCACTTGAATTTGATATTAAAGAGAGTGAGAGACCTATTTTCAATGAATTTCTCTCAATTCTTTTTTTTAAAAAAAAGATTAGACGCCTATTTCATGTGATAGTGAATTTCAGTATTTTGAGGTGCAATTCTGTCTCCTGAACCCACTATCAAAAAACTTCATTAAGTGACTCCATTGGTCGAAGGACCAGGACATTTCCCTCAAATTTCCATCACCTCTTGTAACAATAGAACTCTACTACATATCTCACTTAATCCTAAACCCCTTGACAAAGATTGAAGTACAATAAGCTTTTTCTTTGAAGGATAGGTGCTCCAATACTTCTAATTATTTTAGTTGCCCCTTTTTCAGCAGTATTATCCTTTTTGACATGTGACTAGAACTCTCTCAGTATGGCATCACCATAAATTTATATAATGGCATTATGGTATTATATGGCCCGGGTTTCACTGACTCACTTCAGTACTTATTTAAGGATGTTGCCATTTAAATCTCCCAGAGCTGCTGCAGCTAGTTTCCTGCTTTTGGTGCATTTAAAAACAATGGCTCAGATCCTGAGTTGCCTTTCTGCACTGGAGCAGATTTTTTCAGTTAGAGTTCTGCTCATGGAAACGAGCAATCACAGCTTTCCAATTTATAAGAGAGAGATGTGCATGAATGTAACAGTATATGTTCTGATTCTTAAATTTATGTACAAAAAACTGTAATACGTGAATCAAGTGTGAGGAGATATAGCTTAGTAGTTTCTTAAAATGTGTGCTTTACTTAAAACCCAAGATCATGGCTACAAGTTGCAGCTGTCTTTTCCGGAAAAACTAATAAAACACAAAATGGATCAATTACCTGATCTTTGAAATTGTTAGGCTGTAAATTTGAATGTATTGTATTATTTCATCCAGAAGGCGATCTGTCATTGAATCAAAATCAGCAAATGTATCATTCTGTGGGGGAAAAGTTCAGTGATCTAAATGAAGTCATTTTGCGATAAAACAAATTCTTAGTCATTTGCTCTGACATCACAGATAAGAACTATCAAAGATAATAAATAGTAATCCCATGAAAGAATTTTTTTTTTTTTGGAGGGGGAGCTACTTTTTGTACAGAGGATAGTTTTCTCACAGAGGATAGTTTGCTTTAAATGTCTCAAAACAGCCACGTTTCATATACAAAGGTAAAAGTATACTATACTATTTCCTTAAGAGGCTCTGTTTCCAAGACTAAGGCAAAATATCTAAGAAGTATGACTATGTGCAACAGCAAAGTAAGCTTTATAAAATAAAATTCCAAATTCTACAGCAGGCTTCCTCAACCTCAGCCCTCCAGATGTTCTTGGCCTACTACTCCCATGATCCCTAGCTAGCAGGACCAGTTGTCAGGGATGATGCGAACTGTAGTCTCAACACATCTGGAGGGCCGAGGTTGAGGAAGCCTGTTCTACAGCTTTTAACAGCAAAACCACTCAAGCACAATGAAATTTTCACTTATTAGCATACAGTGAGAGAACTCTAGCAGAACACCACAGAATGTTCTGTGAAGAGTAAAAACAGAGTTATTTCTATGGTACAATCTTATTCATGCCTACTCATAAGTAAGTCCCACTGAGTTAATTGAGATGGACTCAAAGGTACAGGATTGTAGCGGCAGCTGCAAGGTTAACTTTGCAACCTACGAAGAGATTAGTAATTAGATATAAATCAGTCTATATGAACTAACCATAGGGTGTTGCATTAGAAATAATAACAATAAATCATTTCAGCACTTGCAAATACCTGATTTCTCTCAGACATCAGAAAATCTATACGGCTTCCAGGAAGGCCAAGTTCAATGTAAGTCTTTACTAGTCGTAAGTCTGCACTATTACCTAAAATAAAGAAGTGAAGATCAGGTGTTTGAAATGCTTACTTTCAAAAAATGTTAAGTTAAAATGCTTATGCGTAACATTGTATATGTGCCAATTGTATTCTTTTGGTTTGAGACTTGCATTAAAATCAAAGATCTGCTAACTGCAATATAAACATTGTTTTTGCTTCCAAATATAGAATATAGTGGGAAGCAGGTTTCATGGGTTATATTAGAATAATGGCTCAACTGATTACTTTCAATCTTGGCAGTGTGAGGATGGTCTGTGCCAAATTTGGGTTAAAAAGGGTAAGAAATGGCTTGTTTTGAATGAGTTAAAAGTTAAAAGTGGAGAGATTCCACCATGTTAACAAGTTCTGTGCATTTTTCTTCCATTGACTGTACTGGGCTGTTTTTCCAGAAAGAGTCTGCCATTTGTACTGAATGTTTCAGGAAATCTGCTGCTTGTTTTAGGTTAACGGGAATGTCTAGTACAGTGGCACCTTGGGTTTATGAACTTAATCTGTTCCGGAAGTCCCTTCTTAAACCAAAGCATTCTTAAACCAAGGCGTGCTTTCCCATAGCAGCGGGGGACTCAATTTACACTCAAAAGGAAGTGCAACATGTTCTGCTTCCAAGGCAAAGTTCACAAACCAAAACACCTACTTCTAGGTTTGCAGCGTTCTTAATCCAAGTTGTTCATAAACTAAGCTGTTCTTAAACCAAGGTACCACTGTATGTGCTTTTACCCTTGAGTTGTGCAATATACTTTTAGTTTATATATTAAAAAGTCAACAGTTTCTGACTAGTCTTAGCCCCTGGGAGTTTAGAACCTTTTTGTTACTAGACAAGATCCTCACAGACCAGAGTTTACATTTCAAATACGTCACGACGTTAGAAGTTAGGTGTAAATGAGATGGAAAAAGGAATGACAGGAAATAAGTTAAAACTGTTTGAAAAGCATTTTTGGGGCATGGTGATATCTTTAAGGTGCACAGCAGCTGGATTTCTGATGGGCAGCTTTTGAAGGCACAGGACAGCTTTCAGGAAAAAGGAGGGACATTTAGGAGCAACTGTGATACTATGCTTTATTTGCTAAATTTCCTTTCCCCCCCCATTGTAACTTTTAAAGGTTAAGCTTGCCAAATGACTTAAAACCATTACCTTTAACAATCATACCATGTGCAGAAATCTGATGGTGTGATTGTGGGGCCTGAGAAACAAGATGACCCCTGCTTATGTTACTCAACTAACCATTTATTATGGGTAGAAAAGCAGCAAAAGCAAGTAAAAGTTGACAACTCCATTAGTCACCAGAGCCTGGTTCTAAACTTATTCCATTTAAAATATTAAGTCACTTAATAGGCATATTAAATTGCATGTGAAACCATTCTTGTGTGATTTCTTATTAATAAGTGCATTCCTTCCTTTTTCCCATTGCATTTCTCATTTTCAATTATGCCTGATCAGAGGATTGCAGGAAAAGCCTTCTCAAAATGTTATCAAATTCAATTAAGAAAAAATCTTTTAGTTTTAACATGCTGTGCTAAAGGCTTTCCATGTGGTCGCACTGAGTGCAGGGGGAGCTACAATAATGTTGTAGAATGGTGTTTGAGAGATGTGGGAAAGCAAATTTTAGCATTACATTGGGCACCACTGAAATGTGGGAGACCAAAGACTGCCACTGATAGCCTGTGGCATAAAGGGGATTTTTAAAAAATAACTTTTAAAAGCATGTTTTCATTATTCCTAAATGTACAAATCACCTAGGTTTAATAGTATCTCGCAACAGTGGCCTTCACAAAGATTTGTTAAGAACATAGTTCTCTTGACACCGGGTCTACAAAGCTATAAATGCTACCTGCTGAGGCCGGGAGATACAGGTAGCATACCTATCCTTAAATAAACCTGTTTTTCTTCAGTATTATTTAAAGCAGGGGTAGCCAGTGTGGTACCTCTCCAGATGTGAGGGACTACAACTCCCATCATCCATGACCATTGGTTATATGGGATGATGCGAGCTGTAGCCCAAAACAGCTGGCATCACATTGGCTACTTCTGGTTTAGTGCAAATTCTCAATCTAAACCAAAACTTTATCGAAAAACCTAAAGTATTTTCTAATCCATTATCAGCTGCTAGAACATACCATCTAGGCCATGAACACAAACTATGAGGTGAATGCCATCATCTGAACTTTCCTCCTCTTCTGTGCTGAAATAAGGTACTGAAGATGCCAGTCTGGGAACATCACTATACATAAATCCAGGGAGCTGAAGTAGTTTCAGTTCCTCTTTAGCATGAAGGAATCTAAAACAAGCAGAATTTATTTAACTCAGTTTGGTAAATGCAAGTACGTTACATTCATTTGATTTGTTTAACTTGCTGTTCATCTATATTTAAAATTATAGCCCACTGCAAATCCAGTATCTCTGATCAGAAAGCCTTGAGAGTATGTGCTCACCAAATTACTTAAGGCCAACACATTCCCCACCCAAAATACGGCTTTTGCAATATAGCTACAGCCTAGCCCTTTGCAAGGTACTGCAATCCCATTTGCTATGCTGAAAAATCAATTAGTTACAACACCATACCACTCGCAGCAGTTCACAGCATTAGTGACAAATAATTCCTCGTGGCAAAAATGCTTTAAAAAGGCGATAATCTCCATACCACCTTCAATTTGAATCCTCTAGCTGCCGTTTCTATTCCAGAAGCAGCACAGGCAACATTCAGCAAAGATCAATACCTGCACAAGGCTGCAGACCTTTGCACAACCATCTTGGTTTGCAGCGTTTCATGTGACCATGTTGTATTGGTATTGTGCTATGCTGTGACAACTATTTCACTTGCAGAATAACCCAGGAGACTGAGACTTTAATAAGCTGCTTAGAATTTAATTCCTGATGCTCCAATTCATGTCTTATTTAGCAATCAGGATGCAATTCACGACCAAAAGCAACACCCAGCAAACCATTTCGGCAGAAATGGACCCCATACTGAAAATGCTGAAGCTGGGGGCCAAACTAGTTGTGAAGGTTGTAACATGGTTTAGCACTGCACAGCTGGGTTTTAGAAAACAAAACAAAACAAAAAAAATAGCCAGCACCAGGGAAGCTGGATTGCTCATGGCAAGATGGGGGCTTTAACCTTTTGCCCCTACCATGGTCCCAACCAGAATTGGACCACCCCCTGCACTTGCTATTTGTATTAGTGGGAATCTTCCTCCCATATGGAATTGCAAGCTGCAGTGTGTATGTATAGTGTGCTGCTAGCGCTTTTAAAAAAATTTCGTGATGAAACAAAAGTCAAAAACATATCTAAGGTGGATTATACTTTCATTCTAGCAGCAATTCAACTCTGTTCAAAATAATCTTCCCTCACCCTTCACAGGTGGATCACAGTCCTGGTCATTATGCACGTACCTCAAAACTTTCATATATTTTAATGTGGAAATAACCTGGAATTCTAGGTGTAGCAAAATGAAGAAAAGAGTAGCAAACAATAACCAACCCCAAAAATAAAATGCAAATGAAGTCTGTGTATTTTCCTTTTAAACTGGGTTTTAAAAACAATTGTTTTAAACCATAGCACTTACGCTAGCTTTTGTGGCTTAGGAGAATACTCATACCAGGAGACAGAAGAAGCTGTACTGCAGGACATGCTGCAGGGCTGCTTGAGAACTGCATTCGATTTGTCTTTCGAAGACCATAACACACCACACGGATAGCCTTTCAATGCAGTGGGAGCAGCCAAACTACCTGGAGCACACAGTGGAGCCACGTCTGTTGCCTCCTCAAAAAAATCACTATTCAATATTTCTGTTATAAAAGGTCCCACAAATGCTAGGTCAAGATCCTCCTCAGCATCATTTGTGGCTCTATACAAATTACTATCATCTGCTTCCTCAAAATAACCATTTTCAACCATGTCTTGATCTTGCTCCTCCTCTTCCTCCTCCTCTTCTGTTGAAATGGAACAGATTGTTCCCCTCTGAGGGCTAACTGTACTGCTATTGTCAACAGAATGTATTTTGGAAATATCTGTACTGCTTTGATTGCCAAAGTAGTTTTCTACAAGTCCTTGCTTCAGCATATCATTACCTCCTTCTAAGGATACGATGTTCGTGCTTGTGAGATTTTCATCTTTTGCAGCTGACAACTGATCAGATAGTTGTTTTTGCTCTAAAGAATCACTACATTTTCTTTCACTTGGTTGCTTCACACTGCCCTCTGGATAACTAGACACTGAACCCGAAACAACACAGGACTTGCCCAGATAAACAACTCCTGAAGGAATTTCACTTGTTTTTTCCACACTGTGCAAGTTTTTATCAAGTCTTTGAGAATCATTACAAATTGCACCAATATTCAGTTGCAGGTTGTGAGAGTTCACATCCTCAGATGTACTTTCATCAAGTTGTAGTGGACATTTTTTATCTGAGGATGAGGAAGACAGAAATGTTGCTTCGTTGCCTGAATACCCTACATACTGCTGTGGCAAAACCTTTGTTTCTTCACTGTCATCACATGTTGTCAACTCAATTGCTCCCAGGTCTAAAACAGTTTTGCTATCACTTAATTGGCATTCAGGTACATCGGATATCTTTGAGTTTTCATCAGGGGACAGATCATCATCAGAAGGCAGAGAGTTTATTGATGTCAGGGAGGACTGTATTTCACTAACAGCACTCGTACTTTCAGTGCAATGACTCTCTACTGGGTTTTTAATATTATTATCTGGTTTAAGCAATAGTTGAGGAAATATTCTTTCATTGTTGCATGCACTTTGCCCTTGAGGAGTTTCGAGAGCCACATCTGTACTTGGATGCATTGCAAAAGAACTAGGTTCACTTTCTACACCAGAATCCGAAAACCTAGATGATGCATAGGTAATACTAACATCAGGCAACTTAAGTACGTCTCCACCTAAAACTGCAACAGAAGTTTCTTTTGTAGATTGAATGGGCAGGTTGGTGCCAGCCCTTGTGAAGGAATCCTCAGTATGCTGGAAGTTTGTTTCTTGTACAACTTCCTTTTCAAGCTGCGGTTCTTCTGATTTAGGTTTTCTTTCACATTCTGAACTTTCAAAGGTGGGCTCCTGCAAATTCTCTCTTCGTGAGCCTTCTGTCTGTAATCCAATACGAACAAAAACTTTATCTCCTCCACAAATATCCCTACAATATGGTTTTACTTCTATTTTTGTAACCCCCGGTGAACCAAAAGAGTCTTCAACAGTACTTCTAGGGGTCAAGCTGCTGCCCCCATGAGTACCCCCAATGCCTGCTTGGAGGGTATCAGATTTACCCAAAAGGACTGAATTTGCACAATGAGAGATGATAGAACTGGGATGGCTTTCCTCATTCCCTTCCAGTTTGGCAGTTCTTTGTTCAGTTCTACATGGTAAACTTCTAAACTCTTTCTGGCTGATTTGCCTCATTAAGTTCTTTGCATCGGAAGCATGGCCACCAACTGCAGAATCCAGCCCTTCTTTCTGGTCCAATGAAGGCATACCTTCAAAGCACTTTGAGATGTCCTCAGGTACTGCACTTTTCAAGCATTTGTAGCCTACGAGGACTACAGAGTCCTTAGAGTTTTGTTTTACTAATTTTTTGGGATTTTCAGGTTTCATTGTTTTCATCAATTTAGTAACCTTAACTTTGGATTTGTTTGCCTCTTGACATTGCGCTTTTGCAGACTTTGTGAATTGTTTTTCACTTTCTGAGTGCCAAGCATGGGAGGCAACTGAAGGTCTGTTTTTCAAATCCGGGCTAGCCATAAAACTTTCTTCAGAATCTGGTTTATCTGGCTTCTTGGAATCAGACTTCTGATGAGCTGTCAGCCAGGGTACATCCATCTCTTATTTAAAACAAAAAGGCAAGACAATGTAACTTATTACACACCTGAAACTTTTACTAAATTGCAGTTTATAGATTTAAAATATGAGTAAGTGAAGAATGTGTTTGAAGAGCATTCATTTATCTCTAGATAAATAGGAAACCGCATTATATTGAATCAGAACATTATTGTCTACACTGACTGGTAGCACAGGGATTTCTCAGCTCTACCTGCAGGTACCAGGGACTGAACCTGGGAACTTTTGCATATAAAACATGTGCTATACTACTAAGCTATGGCCATTCTCCAGACTCTCATCAACCAATAAGTAAAGCAGACAATTTATGCATTTTAAAATATTAATTAGTATTTAAATATGCTTAGTTCTAGGGGAAGGTGGTGAACTTTTCACATTTGCAATAGGTTTTTTGAGACTTCCCTTGTAACTGTCGTACTATGTAGTATCATATACGACCTGAGAAGCTTCTCTCAAATATCAGGTTAGGCCCCCAATGCAGCAAAGGACTGGCAGTGAGAAATGGAAGCCACAAAAGCTTCAGTGCACACACCCTTAAGAATCTGGCTATAGTATGTTTCAATGCCTAAA
The DNA here is from genome assembly GCF_964106915.1 of Podarcis gaigeae. Taxonomy (NCBI): domain Eukaryota; kingdom Metazoa; phylum Chordata; class Lepidosauria; order Squamata; family Lacertidae; genus Podarcis; species Podarcis gaigeae. The sequence continues at coordinate 37,082,970 of NC_139680.1, read as the reverse complement.
AGCAAGGGTAGCCAACACGATGCCATCAATATGCTGTAGGGCTATCATCCTTGTCCATTGGCCAGGCTGGCTGGCTGATGGGAGCTGGAATTACACAACATCTGGAGGGCACCATGCTCATATTTTTTTCAGGACAGAAAATTTCTAAAGTTTTATTTCATCCCCCCCCCCCCAAGACAAAACCCAATGATTACCTTCAGTAACAGAATCTAGATACCGATCTTCAAAGATTATAGGCAAGGAGTTCAGATCACCATCTAATTCACTGCATTCAGTAGGGAGAGGTGGCAGAGAACTACAGAAGGAGGTGCTTTTTATGGCAGTACACATCTGAAGATAACTTTGCGCACTGAAAGATACAATCTTATGTTAAAATATTTGTAAAAAGAGTAAACATTGACAATAAGCTGTAACTGAAAATACAACTGCATTTTAATAAGGTATAACTAAAACATGAACACTAATGGAAGGTCAAGTCTTAATAATGAAAATTACATTCAGTACACCTAAATTAGATTTGATTAAAGAAAAACCTTTATGTATTTACCAGCAGAAGTGATAGCACTTTGGACCAGTGCCATCCAGGCACTGTTCTAATTGCAAAGCAGGGCTATAAATGTGTAGTAAAAATGAAGGATATATTGGATATATAGGAAGTTACATGACAGTAGGTAAAAAGGGCTAAAGAACAGGCTAGGATCCATGGAATAATAAAAGGAGAACATTTGTGGATAAAAGTGTTTTACATTGGTCAATGAAAACTGTTCATGTCTGAAGAACGACCACTCTTATGTCTGGAAACACTTCAGCCTCTTAAGCTTTTTTTGTGCTAGAGGCTGAATCAATAAAATCCTCTCAGCCATTCAGTGCTACAGTCTGAATATAGTTCCACTGGTAGAACTGGCCAACATTAAGAGTCAACTGGCCAATATCAATGAAGAACCTGTCCCACTCCAAAAAGTGTTTGGACTCCAATTCCCATTAGTGCCAGTATGATCAACGGTTAGGGATAATGGGAGCTTCAGTCCGGCAACATCTTGCTGTGACTGATTCCCCATGCTAATGTATATGAAAGGCCATCTCACACCTCACATGTTCGGGGAAAGTGTCAGATGCAAGTTTTTTTTATACATACAACCATAAGAATGTATTTATTTAAAATATAAATAGCTTAATGCTTTTTTAAAAATCCACATGATGTACAACATAAAAACAAACAAAAATAGAACATCTCCTGAAGATCTCTGCACCCTGCATTTCATGCAAGACTGCTGGTGCTTGAAACATCATTTTTCAGAAGCCAGAATGGCAGCAAGATTCATGCATGGAGAGGGAAAAGCAGAAAGATTCCCAGCTTTTCTCCTCCCCAGGTCTAGGGTTTGAAGGGAGGGCTGAGCTGCTATCAACATTCTCAAATAGTTTCCCACCATTGGTTTGGATTCTTGCAAAACACATTGGATTATTAACCCCTTTCTTCTCTACCCTTGTTTTTAGCTTCTGCTTCTAGTGGGCTTCTTAACACCAACTCATGCTTACTAAGAGATAATAAAAAATCCAGTAGCAAAACTCTGAATGGAAAAGCCTGACGATCCCCGATGGGGAAGGGGATGAGCAAAAAGGAGGCAACCCGTGGCAAGCAATCCTATGTCCCATATTCACCAGACTTGTCTTTGCCAGATTCGTCTTTGCGATGGCCCAGTTGATGGGATCTCTCCCACTAAACTCAGGGCCTTGCCCAGAAGCTGGGCCAAGTGCTGACAAAGAGACAGAGCCACTGCCACAGGCAGTGTTTGCTCCACTAACCAAGCCCAGGTTAAGGACTTCCTCCTGCTGAAGTCACTCCAACGTGTCTCCAATGAATTCTCCAGTGAGTCAATGACGCGTGCAAGGCTGGACTCTCTGTTGCTGCTGGGAAACATTGCAGGAGCAACCTTCTAGATGCTTCTGATCTCACTCTCTTTCCTACCATTTTTTTTCTTTTTTCTTAAAAAAAAAATCCATTCCAGCCAGAGACAGACAAAAAGGAAACAGAGCAGAGGTTGCCAGATCCTAAAATTGGTACAGCTCTGCCAATGCCCTGTCAATAGGATCTGGGTAGGATTGGAACTAGGGAAGGGAGACTCTGTTTCACCAGCAGGCATGCAATTTCTGTTATGTATATCCAATGGCCTGGGACGCTGATAAGACGCTCAACAAACCTGAGGATCTCTTCTTCCAGGTTAATAGTTATTTGCTTTTCTCCCAATCTAAATGCTATCCTTCCATTTATAGAGGCTTCTCTGATCCAGCAAGTATTTCTCTCAATGAAAGGGGGGGCTAAGAAGATTTTTGTCAATTTCTTTCACCTGCAGCCCAGCATACTACCTGCTACACTATTCTGGAGGTCCCACAATCTTTTGGAATAGGATTTTTGGGAGGAGTAGGGGGGCTACAGGAGAAAGAATGAACTGGTAAAAAACTGCCTGCTCTGTTCACAGAAATCTCAACCGAAACAAACTTAATGTAGGATATTGTAGGTTGTAGTCAACTAGCTTTTACTCAACAGCACATGCACTGACATTAATGGTCAACTTAGTTGCATTAATTTCAGTGGGTCTACTCTGGGTGAAAGCTAGTTGACTACAACCCACAATATCCTACATTAAGTTTTAATTAATTTTGTAACAAAATAAGCTTAGTGAGCTATGGCTTAATATTTTCAATTTAAAGGTACTTACTGTAGCTCTTGGTATGCAAGCGCTGCTTCCCTTGGATGTTCAAGGCAAAAAAAAGCTTCAGAAAACCTTCGTACCTAAAATGTTTCAAAGTAATAAAACAAAAGGTTCACACTGAAATAAAACTTTCATCATTCTCTTTTCTTATAAAAAACCACACACATAACACATCTATACTATTAAGTCACAGTAAAAGTGTACGTTCAGTAAACTTTAAAACACACACATTCACAAAAAAACATTGGCATGAAATAGCAAATTAAGCTGGGTCAAGTATTGCAGCAAACCTTTCAAAATAATAACTCAGTTTTTAATCCATTTAAGTGGTTGTATATTTTAATGAGAAATATGTTGCAATCTGGTGGGTAGGTTTTTTTATAGAAAACATTTAGTAAGATAAGCTTAATTACATTGTGGTTGCATACACACCATACATTTAAAGCGCTTTACTTCCTCCAAAGAATCCTAGGAATTGTAGTATCTCTCTCAGAGAGTGACAATTCTCAACACCCTTAAGATACAGTCTCCAGGATTATTGGGGAAAATAATGTGTTTAAATGTATGCTGTGCACGCAGACTGTGTTTCAGGTTATGTCTCCTTTTTTCAGATGCCCATGTAGAAACAAGTAAAAAGGGAACATTCAAAGTGTTTCAACAACTCAAAAGGTTCTCAGACTTGTCCAACTGAATGACACACTCTTTCCACCTACTAATATGAATTTGGCTTCCATGAATGCTCAACTACGTTTTCTCGTGTCATTTGTGTATACTATGACCATTCTAACAGCCCATTTAGAGGACTAATATTGAGGAATAAGGTTGCAGACATGTCACACCTATCATCTAGGTCTCTAATGCTCAGATGGCCCTTCCACACACTTAATGGATATCCCATTCATTACCCAAGTCTTTTCCAAGGGATTGCTTCCTATTTCCTCAATAGGATGTCCTCCAAGCCAAGGAATCAGTTTTCCACAGCAATTAGTGAGACATCCCTATAATACCCTTGAAAGTGTTGCCTGGGTACTACAAATCTGAGCCAATTCACGTTTACTGGAAGCAGCATGCAAGTGCCTCCCTGCGCTTTCTTCCCATGTCACTCTGGTAATACAAATATGAAGGGTTTACCTATTATCTACGAATATGAAAGACTCACATTCTCAGGACCAGTGGTGTTGCTCCTTCCTACGTGAATGTTGTCTTCCCAGGAATTACTTATTGCTTCACTGAACTCAGTGGGACTTACTTCAGAGTAGACATGTACTGAGCTGCACTGTTATAACCTTCAGGGTTGTTTGGTGCATGAGGTGGGGCACCACTGCTGCACCACCCTCCCAGTACTGGTGGCACAGCTGGTTGCCAGGAAAGGCCACAGTAAGGAGGTGCTGAGGCGGGCATTGGATGCCTGCCCCAGCAAGCAGCAGCAGCACAGCTGGGAGGGCAGCACAGCGGCCCTCCATCTCACACACTATAGCTGTTTTTTGGACAGAAAGACCCCTAGTTTTAAGAGCTAAACCAGCCACATTGTTTTAGAAATTAGTTTCGTGGATGACACATTCCTGTGCTTAAAAGTTGTATCATGACCGACAGAATGAATACATACACGCATTGTATGATGCTCTCTTGCTAGCAATGCAGTGATGTCCTCTTGGAAGTTAACAGCCTCGAGAAACTGTCCCCATAAAGCCATCAGAAGTGAACAGAGCTGTGCAAGATGCATGTTTATAAGTTCTGCCAGTTCATCAGGATTCTCCATTTTCTGCACCAACAGAGAAAACAAACAAGCTTGTATTCTTAGAAGTAGAAACTCTAGTACTTTGAGAAGGTCATAAAAAAATTCTTCTCCTTAAAAGCATCTTTAAAGATTAAAAGCATTTTAAATTTTTTAAAAATGGAAAGGGATTCAAAGTCATCTATCCATTTGCCTTCCTCTGAGTAATGGCATTGACTGTTTAATAATTGGTAATCAACCTTAAGCTTAAAAATGGCACTACAGTCTGTATTCAAACTTTAGAACTTCAAAGCCTCTGGTATATAAATGTGTTTATACTGGACCTTTTATTTTCAGTTATTTTCTTTATAATCCTTAGAATGTGATTTGCCTTTTCCACAGCTATTGATTTCTGCACTGAGTTGCTTACAATCCATCCCATGGTCTCCTGGATAGCCACCACACGTTCAATCTTATCACTGTACATATACGTTTATAAGGTAGCTTTTGGCCCAAAGTGCATCAGTTTATACTGTACTGGCATTTTGTAGCAATTTGGATTTTTCACTATCCTACAGAATTTGGCGTCATCTGTCTCACTCCTCATACTTCCATATCATTTATGAATTACAGTATTTACATGTCTAACATACAGTACTATAAGCCCCAAACAAATCCTTAGGTGAGGCCAGTGCTTATTTCCTCCCACCATAAGAACTACTTGTTCCTACTCTTAGTCTTTTTAACTAGTTCAGTTTGTAAGAAGACCTCTTTTCTTATCCCATGACTGCTGAGCTTGCATAGGAGCCTTTGTAGAAATACTCTGTCAAAAGCTCATTAGGCAAAGTATGTCAACCAGAGTACTCATATCCACATATCTATGAAATAATGCAAATAAAAATTAATTCTTTAGAACCACAGTTAGCTATTTAAAACAGTATCTAACATCTGAAAAAACCCTGAAATGAAAGCAAGCAAGCTGTGATTTAAGATTTACATGGATCAGAGAAAAAATACCTTTATTTCTTCACAGAGTTCTGATAGGCGTGCTTCTACATCTATATTCTCTGAAAAGATTAGAGTGTATGGAAAATGAATATTCCTAAATTTTAAAGCTACATTTTATAAATTGCAGAGGAAGACCCCATTTAAATCAGTTCAATTTTTAAAACAAAGCTTTTTGGTTGTCTTGAAGTTCCTTAAATACTATAGCCAATGTGAAATCCAGTAAATTTCTCAACTGAGAGTTCAACTAAGAACAAAATCCTTCTGGTTTTGCAAGCAAGTTCTCATAACCACATTTATTCAAACACTATTTTAAATGTTACCAGACCATAGCATAAGGTACATGAATGCACACTTGCACCTCTTTTGATTGTATATTTCAGAAAGACTTCCAAAAAGCAACACAATGAAACTGAACGCACAAACAAAATTTAGAACAGTTCCAATTTACCATGAAAATCTTGCTGGAGAAAGCAAACTTGAAAGAATTCCAATAATCCATATTAGGGCAATACCCTAATCAGGCCTACCCAAAAGTCACAAAATAGAATACAGAATGCAAGATTTTGAGTTTTACAGAATCCTTCATCAAGTTAAATGGTAAAAAAAAAGCAAGGCAAAAGGGAGAGAAATATATTGTTTCCTGGTTGGTATTCAATCCATTCAAGTACATCTGGTAAGAATCTCAAGGTGGAGTGTGAGAGGAAGCAGACATTCAGATAAGGTCCTTTTTAGATGCCATGCAGGTATCATATTGCACTGCAGCTTCCTTGGAAGGAAAAATACTAACAGCAGAGTCCCCATCTCTGAAAATAAAGCAGCCAATTTTATAACAATAAAGGTACGGCCATGATATGGATTTTTTCTTAATGGCCAATACTGCTAAAACCTTTTGTGTGAAGTGGAAAACACCAAATTTAAACATACAAAAACTAGAGGAAGAGGATTTCATATATCTGAATATAAGGCTTTACTGTCTGAGGAAACATTTCTCAACATTCCTCAGTCAGCTTGGTAAATCTATTGTTCTGTTGACCATCTTTTTATCTCACACACCAGATGAGATAAATCTAAATCCTATTAATGTAAAGGACTACTGTAAATTAATGTAAATCTATACCCTATTAATGTAAAGGACTACCTAGTTTCTTTAAGCCTGTTCTCCACCTAAGAAGGAACCTGGGTGTTTCATCTAAGGATGGAAAGGGAACCAAGCAACAGTTCAGCCAAACCTCCCTCCTTCTTTCCTCCATGCACCTCTTTTTTTAAACATCTAATGTGATGAAGAGTTCTGTAGAACACCAAAGGTTGTTTACTATTTTGTAACATCTTGGGCGACCCAATAAAGGTTCCCTGATTTTGTATTTTTCCTTTTGAGTCAAGACAGCTACCTTTACTGGGTGATCTGGAAAATTTAGATATTGCATTTAAAATAAAAAAAGGGTTCACATTTAAATATGCTGAAATATTTGGATGGGTGATTTTAGGATGTATAGTAAAAGTCAAGTGGAGGCATTATTATTACACTTTGGATTGGATCGTACGTTCCTAACAGTAGAGTAATTTTCATGACACTCACAGTGGGGGAGGGAAGGAGAAAACACTGATTTTTCCTTCCTACCAACAATTTTCACTAATTCCCACTAATCTTCCACACTGTTTGAGAAGGTCCCCTAACCTTCTTGAACAAAGAAGGTTAGGGAACCTTCTCAAACAGTGTGGAAGGTAGTGGGAATTAGTGAAAACAGCTTCTCACACTTCTGCTCACATGAGTTTCTGCTGAATCAGTCCCTTCCATTTGCAGTAGGGCAAGTCAGGATTCACAACATTACATTTAAGCTGATTTTTAAAATAATAATAATAATAATAACAATAATAATAAAAATTCTGATTTTAAGTGCAGTATAGATAATCACAATTATGGCAGAGTGTCTGTGTACACAGGCAACATGAATTTCCTAGGTTTTTTCCTAAATTAATGAAAAGGCATGAAATAAAGAACGTGGTCTGTGTTAAATTAAATATGAAAAAGGAGCTTTGCAGATTAGTTACAGCATTAAGTACTATTTGTTTAAAAATTAATTTACTATAGCTTTAAATCACCACCCCTCTTCTGGCCCAAAGTTCTCCCATTCAATTTATTTTTAAAAACTGAACAAACAACACTGACCATCCTTTGAGAAATGTATCAGTCTAGTCAAATGTTACTATTTTCTTGGAGAGTAAAAAAAAAAAAAAAAAGTCAGCTTAGCTTTTCATTCAATTTTTGTATTGCAATATAGATTGTGTCATTTTTGTTCCACTTTCCCTATCTGAGTATTCTTTCCTGAGTATTTTTCCACCTAGAAATAAACTCCTGAAAAATGAATCTTAACTAAAGTAACTGTTAAAACTATTTTGGATACAAGTGTTTAATAAGAAACATATTCTGAAAAGAATTTCAATGAAAGTTTCACATCAAAAGTCTGTGAAAAAAGGCAAGCCCTTACCTGGTGTCAAAAAGATGTTAACAAAGGAACATTTGCTGGGAAGAGCATTCCATAAATATGGACCCACAACTGAAGACCCTCTCCCTTGTTACCACCCACCTAACTTCTCTTAGAGGGGGAACCTGGAGAAAGGCCTCTGGTCGGGGACAGAGGGTGGCGCTTGGGGGAGAATTGTCATCGCGCCACTCCTTGGTGTGTGGAGTGCCTCAGGGTGCGATTCTCTCCCTGATGCTTTTTAACATCTTTATGCGCCCCCTCGCCCAGCTTGTCCGGAGTTTTGGGCTGGGTTGCCATCAGTATGCCGATGACACCCAGCTCTATCTGTTGATGGACGGCCATCCTGACTCAGCCCCAGATACACTGACCAGATGTCTGGAAGCTGTGGCTGGATGGTTACGTGGGAGCCAGTTGAAGTTAAATCCTTCGAAGACAGAGGTCCTCTGGCTGGGACGGAGCGATATGGGATTGAGGGGGCAGGTCCCATCTCTTGCGGGGGTGCAGTTAGTGCCAGCATCGTCCGTTAAGAGTTTGGGTGTGATCTTCGATACCTCCCTCTCTATGGAGGCGCAGATTACAGCTATAACAAAGGCGGCATTTTTTCATCTCCGCCAAGCTAAGCAGTTGGCTCCTTATCTCTCTCGCCCTGACCTAGCCACTGTGATCCACGCGACAGTCACCTCCAGACTGGATTATTGTAACTCGCTCGACGTGGGGCTGCCCTTGAGACTGACCCAGAAACTCCAGCGGGTGCAAAATGCCGCGGCGAGACTCCTTATGGGGTCTTCGCTGCGAGATCATATTCATCCAGTACTATACAAGCTGCACTGGCTCCCGGTGGAGTACAGGATCAGGTTCAAGGTGCTGGTTTTAACCTTTAAAGCCCTATACGGCCTAGGACCCTCATACCTACGGGACCGCCTCTCTTGGTATGTCCCACAGAGAAATTTATGGTCTGCAAATAAAAACATCCTAAAGATCCCAGGCCACAGAGAGGTTAGGCTAGCCTCAACTAGAGCCAGAGCTTTCTCGGCCGCGGCTCCAATCTGGTGGAACGCTCTGTCACAAGAGTCTAGGGCTCTGCGGGACCTGACATCTTTCCGCAGGGCCTGCAAGACAGAGCTGTTCCACCAGGCCTTTGGTCAGGGTGCAGCCTGACCCCCTCCTCTGGCAACCTGCACAGGATTTTGCTTGATGGTTGCCATTAATTTGATTTTAATTAATTTTATAATGAATGTTTTTAGAATGTTGAACTATTTTGACTGTTGTTAGCCGCCCTGAGCCCAGCTTCGGCTGGGGAGGGCGGGATATAAATAAAATTTATTATTATTATTAATATTATTATTATTATTCTCATTATGAGACTGATGTGAGATTCTAGTCTGGACTGCAGAATGTTAACACACACTACAGTTTCCCTAAATGCCACATTTAGTTCTTCTAGCCTGAGACATGTGGGACTAGGGCGATATATGAATTTAATAAATAATAATAATTATTATACAAGGAGCAACTTAGGCATAACTAGGAGCTTGCATGTGCCCAGTGGGATGGATCCAAAGCTCCCACCCTCCACTGGAAAACTTCTTCAGTCAAAATGAAACCTTTAGATCCAACCCAATTGCACCATTTTTCTTCTAGAGCACTAACCAGCATTTCATATCAAAGTCTCCTTAGCATTTTAAAGTCCCCCCACCCTTTATGGGTGGTTTTTAACTAATAAGACAGAATTTAAATATTCTTAAACAAATGTGTGGTTTTTCATGAAGGATGTTATGTCTTCCACAGGTACACTCCTTCTATGTGCGCACACACATTCCTTAAGGCCAGAAGCGGGGAATCTCAGGTTTGGGGGCCAAATCTCTCTGTTTGGCCCTTGGAACTTTCTGTAAGTCACACTCCTCACCAGTGCTGCACCATGCCATTCTCAACTGCTTTTGCTTGACTTGAACAATGTCAATGCCTCTTGCTTGCCTGCATGGAGGATAGAAGTGTGTGTTTGTGTGCGTATGTAGGTATCTCTGACTTTTGCTTGGCAGAAATTTAGCCTTCCGAACAAAGTTAAGAGCTATATCTGCTGTTCCACCAGTTGTGGCCTTTGGTCCCACCCAACACTGCCAACCAAGCCCCACAACATTGTTCATGAAGAACGTGGTCCTTCTGTATACTACTAACATGACATTGATTCATTTAAAAACAACACATGGCTTTTAAATATTTGTATAGATTTTGTAATAAATCTTAATATTTTCTAAAATATCATCCCATGTACATATAACCCATGAAGGAATTCTGTAGTTTACAGTTCAACATACAGCCATACAAATTCAGTTAATTAAGAAAACAATTAGTGCCACTCCATGTTTATACCTGACATACCTTTACATTAAAGTATATGGGCAAGTGATTTCACCCTCCAGCTAAAAAAAATATTCTTCAAAAAAATATACAATAAAGACATGATACTCCTGGGGTAGATCAGTTCCTATCATAACAAAATAAAATCATTTACCTAACCACATAGCTATAGAATTCATCTGGTGGTAGTTCCTTTGTGCAGAATCTTTTGATTATTATTATTTAAACAAAGAAGACACCATGGGCATCAACTGGGTTTGCATGAGTTGAGCTCCATGCAGAGGGATTGCCACTAAGGTCCAATACAGCCATCCTTTGTCCTTGTAAATTATGTTCACACATTGCATCATCCACTACCCAGAAAAATTGCTCTGTTTGCTTTCTATTGGTCAGGTAGTTTGCTTTCCATTTGCTCATTCAGGTCTGGCCAAGAATTTGGTCTGAACTCATTTAAACACCTGACCACTGCTAGATTGAGAGGGAGGACTGGGGGCGGAGGGAATAGAATACACAGTAGGCTCTCATTCTGGCTCAAGGCAACGCATACAGAATATTCTGTTAGACCCCATGACAATCCCTCTACTCAGGTCCCTGCAGAGCTTGTCTGAGGCCTGGTGCAGGAGTCCTGTTAGAATAAAGTTATAAACTCAAACAAAAAAACAGTCGGTTCCTGGTGGGGTTCCCTGGCCAGTTTAGCCCTCCGAAGCCTGGCTACACCCGCCTTATATGGGCCTTCCTCTACTCATATGAAGAGAGATATTACTCTAAAACACAACTATATTCACAGGCTGTTAAACCACTATAAATAATTCTAAAAATATGTTTCTTTTTGTGATTTAACTAATCAACAGCAGCTACCACAGCTTCTTGCTAATTAAGGTGTTTATAGGCATGATGATGTTCAATTATAAAGATGGTAGCAAAATACAAGCTTTCATCAAAGGCTATCTAAGAGATAGGGGGAGCGAGAATATGAGGCCCAATATATTTTTCTTCCAAAACAGAAACCAGGTATTAAATATTAGCTCTTAGAACTTAAATCTATGCTATTATGTTACTACACAACTGAATATATCACACTATGCAATCATTTTTGGTTTATTAACAAGAGGCTAACTAAACTACCAGTGAAATGAGCTCATTTCATCAGCACATCAAAGGCCAGACAGAACTGTACACAACCTTAATTTGATTAAAGTTAAGAGTCCTTTTACACAAGGTGTGGATGGCATCTTTAGGTTCTTTGATCCTGTTTAAACATGAATTATAATGAATTATTTACAAACAAAAAGCTATGATGTTTTATTATAACAAATCCTAATTGGTTAAGCCGCTTAATAAAACAACATACCTATATAGGCGTCTCCCTGGATTCGTAGATATTTTCTTCTGAGGAGGCGTTCATAAAGGACCTGCATGCTGGGCTTGGCTAGTTATAAGGATTGTACACACGACTAGTTACTACACTCCTTTTTCCATCTCTGTTTTATTATTATTATCCTTAAAGTTAGTAAGAAAGTTTTATCACTCACCTAGTAATTAGTGCAATTAGATAAGAAAAATTAAAGAAGAGACTTTAGGAAAGTTCTAGATAAGGAGTTCTGGATGATGTACATTATGAATTTATTGGATTCTTATCACCTGTTTGGGTTTTCGTTTGTTAAATCATGATTGCCCAAATGCTAACAATTTCTGTTATGTGTGAGGCATATTTTATTTAAAAAGTCAATTTTGAAATAAAAATGTACATCAAATAAGTAAATGGAAGGCAAAAGGAAAGACAGAGAATATAAGGCAAGTCAAAAGAAAAGAAAAGCAAGGTTTTTTCCTGAAATTTAAATAGGTTTTCAGAATTTCAGGATTATTTTCCCCAAGAATCCCATTTGAATCTCGTTATTTTGAAAGCTATTTTTTCCAAGAGAAGATTCTATATAGCTTATAACTAATAAATGCAATAGTTAGATCATCTTGCAAAAGTCATTCATAAGATTATTTTTAGTGACTACAAAGCTGTGCAGTTGCATGTGAGTATGCCCCAATGACTTCATTCAGACTTACACAGATGCAACATTACTGGATGCAATTTCATAGTTTTAAAAACATATTAGCTTAGAATCATATTAGTAGTATTAGCACATGTAACTAAGGCATTAAACACTTTTGTAAAATACATAGGCCAAATTAAAATATTCAATAACAAAAATTTCAGAAATTCACAAATAGAATTTTAACAGAAACTGTCAGCAATAGAAGCATACATTGAAAGCTACTCCCTTTCTACTTTGAAGTTCCCTTTTTCAAAACAGTTGAGTAATTTGCTAATGCAACATGTGGGCTTGATTAAATTCTTACAGAGAAGCATTGTTTGAATAGTTTTTTTGTATATCTGCTGTTGGTGAAACACACTTTTTAGTCTAAGATAGACTAAATTCTAATATAGACACAATTCACAAGCACAATCAGGGCATGTAAACCACTACTGTGCAAGAGGTGCAGAAACCTGGCTTACTATTCAGCAGGCAAGAGACCAATATGGTAGCACATGAATAACAGGGGTCATTACCCCACAGAAAGTAACATCCTGGTTTGCATACTAAACACTACATTTTGAGATGTACAGCAGTGCTAGAGCAGCTGGACTGAAATTAGGCCAGTCTGCATAGTTTGCACAGGTGTAAACAGGGACGGTGTATTAAAAGAATAGTGGGGAATATAATAACCAATAAAATCTTGTAATTTCTTTTGTCACCCCTCGAGTCAAAGTCTTTTTAAATTTTGCATTATTATTTTAATCAAATCCTTGGGTGAAGCTGTATTTTCAATCAAGTGATAAGGCTTAGAAGCATCTCTATGTCCTTTTGATGATGGAATTAAACTCCCATGGACTATAATATGCAACATAACTTTGTAGGTTTCAGCGTATTGATAAAGAATGACTAAACTTTTGATTATTTTAATTAAAGCCAAAGGTATTTGAGCTCATACTGGATGTGTGTGTGAGATATAGCAACAATTATTTTGAGTTGTTGAAGAACCAGGAGAACCCAATATAAAGCCATCACTTCTCTGCATGTAAGTAATATTATAAGCACACCTATGGGTTTCTCTTTTTTCAAACTGAACCACAAGACACTTTTTCATCCTCTCAAAGTTTAAAGTGGTGCCTATTTGTCTTGTTTGGTAAGGGTAGGCGGTGGCTAAAAGCAGAGAAAGGGGAAGGAATTCTTGTGCAATACAATAATGTTTTATAGGCAAAGTTTAGCTGTTAACTTTGGAGCAATGTTCTTCTTGGCTTACCTCAAGTCCTCTCAAAACCCATTTTCAAAATGATAGTTGTACAAGCTATTGTGTTAAGAAACTGCAAAAATAAATTGGGTTTCTCATATGTCGTCTCTATTCCAGTGCTACCCAAAATGCGGGTCCACAGACCTGTTTGGCCATTGGTCCCAGTAACTCCATCACAGCCTTGGTTGAGTGGGATGCATTAGGTACCAAATATGGTACCAGCCCCTGACACTTGCAGGAGGAGGGGGGGGGAGATGCCAGTCCACCATATCAGATAGCTTGAAAAACACTGGTCTAGTCAATAAATACTGTAGCGGGGAGTATTTAGACTTAAACCAATGTATCAAAAAACCACATAGTTCTTTTTAAATTTATGAATCTTTGGCAGAGCCCTGAGTAAGGACTTCCACTTGCTCAACAGGGCTTACACCCCTCTCTTCCTCCTGAATCCACCAACAGTGGTTAGGGTGGGGGACTTGGGAGAACCTTCAGAACAGCATGTGGTGGGAAGAGAGGGGGCATTCTTCCATCTGGCAAGCTACAACGCTTGCACAGACAGAACATTCATCATAGCCCAATGCTGAATTCCACTTTTAGTTTGTATTAAAGCCTTAACTTCCCCCACTCATAATTTTTGATAAATGTGTACAGAACAGCCAGCATGTTTTTTCTTTTTTGTCTTGTAATTCTTAACTAAAGATTCACCCTTGTGGTCTCAACCCAGTATCGACAGCACAGTGCTTTATAAGTGAGCATAGCTAATATTAATTATAGATAATGGTTGTGTTTACACATAACGCTAAGCCATGGTTTGTTTTAATCATGATTTTTTTCAGAAAATCATGACCCATTTCAAGAGATAAGGCAACAAACAATGAATTGATTCTCCAAAACGTAAGTTTGTTTTTCAGCTGCTTTTGCCTTGTGCTTCTGCAGCCTGACAAGCATCTAGAGTGGAATATCAAAATAAACCATGGTTAAGAAAGGCTGCTGCATTTTTACATCACTCCAAACCATAGTTAAAACAAACCACAGTTTGCAAACCAACAAGAAACAATGACTTTCCATAACAGTTTGTTCCTAGAAAACAATGGTTAGTCTGCAGGGCAAATTTCAGATGTTCAGACAAACCACGGCTTAGTGTTATGTGCAAACCAGACCACTAAGTACAGCTATAGTTCTACCATTCAACACAACTGTTTTAACCTTTTATTATAGCACATTGCACTTTAGGTAATTTGTTCTTAAAGGTAAAAGAAACAGGGCAAATCTTAAGTCAAGAAGAACAAAATAAAAGACAACCTGTGCAATATATTAAATCTGAGGGCAGAAAACAGAGTTCATGTTTATACTATCTGTTGAACTAATACCAGATATGCTGCAGACATCTAGTACTATAAAAAGTGCTTGCTGATACATATAGAAGCAAATAAAATATTTATTTCACATACCTGCATCTAGTTTCAGACAAGAAGGCAGCTCTTTTGATAAAGTGGTGAAATAGCTATGTAATCCTTTGAATGCAATCAGCAAACTGGCACAAAGTGTACGGTGGAGATTGTAAGCATGATTCAAGAAAGTCTCTGCTATTATAAAACTGCAGCCCTAAAAATAGATTTGTAAAGTTATCAATTCAGCACTAACAGTTACAGCAAAATTACATTTAAAGATTAAGGACAGGTCACAAAAAGGTGTGTCTAAACACAGCACTTAGCTCCCACTTCTGGTGGTAGCCCTCCATGCCTGTCTACAAGAAGCTTCCCTAAGATTGGGGCATTTTCACCTGCAGAGCAGCAGCTATGAGGAACTGTTATTGGACAAAGAATAAGAAAACTAATGACATTTCCATGCACATACAGGACATTCAGGGCTGAAGGCTGCAATCCTATACTATGCTACTTTTTCAATAGGACTGTTGAGTAAATACTTAAAGGAAAAACCTCAGTGTATTTAAGAAAACAATACTGTGGCACTGCAAAACCGTCTCTATTATGCAGTATCACTGAAAAGTAGTCAACACTTCAAGAAATGTTCTAAAATGCCCAATTCTTGACTAACACATTTTGTGCAACTGCACTGAGATACAAACACTTTGTGTGTTAAAAATAATGTTGTTAAATATTTCTCATTTCTTTCAGCAATTAAAAAAATAAATAAAAACAACAATTACAATCTTACATCAGCTGATAATTGTTTGGTGTAATTGCTGCCAAAAACAACACTTTCAAGAGAAGGAATCACAGAATCCCTGTTCTGTGCGGGTGCATTTCTGTTTAGCCAAGTATTTTTGACAGGACGAGGAAAGCTATAAAAAAAAGGGAAGAAAGAAAGAAAAAGAAATGTGTGAGAGGGACGGAGGAGAAAACAAAATTCAGAACAGAAATGCAAATTAGAGACACACGGGCAAAGAATACACAGCATCATTTTAAACCATAACCCAACATATTCTTTTAGGTGTCTGCTGCAACTGGAGGTACATGCCAGTGTACCTCCTAGAATCTAGAAGGCGGATTCTGATAAGAAATGTAGAAAGTTTGCAAGCATAATTTGGCAGGTGAACGAACGGAAAACACTGGCTGGAATCTAAAAACCTATGTAAGTGATATCGGTTACCGATGATCACTTGGGGTTACAGCAGCACCCATACCACAAGGTAAACCATTTTTGAAATTAATGTGGCTTTCAAAAGCAGTTTTTGATATGGTAAGGGGTGTATGTGTATATAAGCAGTGGGTCTGCAACTTATGCTCACTTTACATACATGAGTGTAACTGCTTATGGGGGCAGGAATAAATAAACATTGGGGAAAACCACTGTTCTCTACTCTCCATTTATTTATTTCCCCATAACCCATGCATCCAGCTGGTTTCCCTTGTTTATTGGGCTCTGGGAAGGTCCTGGGATGCTCCCAGAACCCTCACACTTTCTTTCCAAAGCCCAGTAAGCAAGACAGCGTCTTCCTAGAGCCCTTGTGAAACCTTTCCAGAGCCTGGTAAGCAGCCATCTGCTGTGGGGAGAGGGGCTGTTGGAAGACATTTAAGGAAAAAAATCACACTCAAATATATATGTCTAATTTTAGATTTAGTTAAAAAAATGCATCACATGTGAGAAGATGCACAGTCTTATTTACATATACTATCTAAAATTTACAACTTCTAAATAAAGCACTGTGCATAAAGAATCTCGTATAGTGTCATCCAGGACTTGCAGAGAAATAAAGTATCACTTATCCTTCCTTTTGCTTGTAGATCAAACAGTTCCAACCATTTCTGGTTGCATTTTGTTAAGACAAAAACAAGAACTTAAACAATTTCAAGATAATTGGAAGATAACCAGAACTGCAGTAAGGGTACAACAGTGCACTCCAATTATACCATATATGCTAAGTTAAATTAACATAATGGGCTAGAGTAGCAATAAGGAAGCACAGCTATGGACATTAGGTTCCCACACAGTCAGTGAAAGAAACTTTTACCCCCAGCTTAGGATCTGAAGGGAAAGTTGTGCAGTGAGAATGTGCAAGCTGTAGCAGCAAATACAGCCCAATCAACGTCTCTGCACCATCTCCCTGTTTGTCCATTACACTCATACATTACTAGTCTAACCCAGGAATAGTCACACATTTTGTTGCCTGTGTCGGATTGTGACTTTAAAAGGTAAAGGTAAAGGTACCCCTGCCCGTACGGGCCAGTCTTGACAGACTCTGGGGTTGTGCGCCCATCTCACTTAAGAGGCCAGGGGCCAGCGCTGTCCGGAGACACTTCCGGGTCACGTGGCCAGCGTGACATCGCTACTCTGGCGAGCCAGAGCTGCACATGGAAACGCCGTTTACCTTCCCGCTAGTAAGCGGTCCCTATTTATCTACTTGCACCCGGGGGTGCTTTCGAACTGCTAGGTTGGCAGGCGCTGGGACCGAGCAACGGGAGCGCACCCCGCCGCGGGGATTCGAACCGCCGACCTTTCGATCGGCAAGCCCTAGGCGCTGAGGCTTTTACCCACAGCGCCACCCGCGTCCCGATTGTGACTTTGGTAGACTCCAAATCCACACTCCTTCTACTGCAAGACCTTTCATGTGATGCTCGATCAACACATTCAGTGTAAGAGAAGTGCACTGTATATGTGAAGAATGATCAGGGAAGAATACCATCACTATTATTTGTTTCCCTTCCACCACCTTTAGCAAGCAGAACATTTTAACTGAGTTAGGACGACTTCCAAAGAAGCCATAAAATCAGAGGAAGACATTATTGCCACCATAACAGAAGAACCTCAACAGATGGACAGACCTTTGCCAAGAATAGAAATGGCAATAGACAGCAAAAGCACTAACACCGTCCAGGAAAGGCAACTCATTGTCTCCATTTGCCACTAACCATAGCCAACAGCTAATCCTTCTAGCTTCCAATTCTGGATAAGAAGATTCTTCTCCTTCCAGCAATCCACCATGCCTTTCTCCTACTAATCTGTGGCACAAATGGCTGTGTTACAAAAGGAAACACACAAACTGTATTCTAAAAGGGCAGGGGGAAATCCTTTGTGAAGAGTTAAAGCAGCCTTCTCTGAGCTGTCACCCTCCAATCATTTTGGACAACGCCCATTAGCCACAGCCAGTGCTGTACTGGATGAGACTGATAAAGAGTTAATAGTCCAAAACATCTGGGGAGGGTGTCAGGTTGCTGAAGGCCTCTTTCACTGCTGGTGTTTTATTACGCTAAACATGAAGCCTCTCTTCTCCCCTCTCCTTGGGAGTCCTCTGGGCAGCTGTAGCTCCGCCCCCAAAGAGAGGTTCTTCCTCACACTGCCGCACAGGGGCCTGGGAAGCAACTCCTGGCGAGCCCAGAGATACCATTCGCCTGGGGAGCTTGTAGCCAGGGCTGCTGCAACAAACCTTTGGGAGGCAGAAACGTGAGAGGGCATCAGAGAAGGGAGGGAAGGAAAGAAAGAGAGGCAGAGGCCAGTTCATCCAGTTCTGGGGCTTTTTACATGCTGCTACCAGTAAAGATCCCACTAGTGGCATTTCCACCTACTCTCAGGTTTGGTGGGAGGCAGTATGGCTGGGCAAAGAGATGTCTCCATTCAATCCAACATCACCCCACAGACTGGCAGAAAGATGGCTAAGGACTCTGCCCCTAACAGAATTTCCCAGAGAAAGAGATAAACCAGAACACTGCCACAATTCCTGTACTAAAAGCACTAAAAGCAAGATTATCATAGCCTAGGCCACCAAAGTAAACAAGCCAATCTAAATTCCATTAAAATAATCATGAACTGCACCACTTCATTACTTGATTAAAACTAGGGCAGAGGTTTTTCTAGCAGTTATGGTTGTGCGGTTTATCATTCAGTAGCTCCTGGGCTTTCCATCTCCTTTCTATTCCAACAAAAAACTGAATCAGAAATTTCAATTAAATTGAACTGATATTTATAATACTCAGGGTTTACATAGAACTAGTCACTGGTATGTATAATACACATTTCAAATAATCACCACTCCAACTAAATTACTATCACTTTAATGACCAAACCAACAAGCAATTAATTATTTCATTTTATTAATGATTAATTTAAACAAGTATAAAATCAATATTAAATTACCTTATTAATGGTTGGTGAAGCGCTACTAAAGAGGCATGGACTATAACAGAGATGACAGAAAGGTGAAAGTAATCAAACATAACATTGACATAGTGATGAAGGCCTCGGTTTAAGGTAAAGTGCAACTTTAGTGTTCTGCTGCTAATTAGCTGCAATGTGCTCAGGTCATCTGGCCTAAAAGAAAAAGAGTATAATCATAACCAACATTTTGAAAGTAATTTAATACTACAAAAATGCAAATCAATCCTTCAAATCTCCTGTACCATAGTTACTATAAAACAAATCCATCAAGATCTAACTTTTTTTTTTATATGCAGAACCTGCAATGAAATATTGGTGCTCTGTCCAGTGAAATAACTGAAGTCTCCCTTATGCATCTCAATATTTTTGTATACAGAGGATTTTGCACATAACTACCCATGATGAAATCACAATGAAGTCAATATAATCTACATATGTGTAACTGCACAAATTTGACTATCATTTTTAATATAAATATCTGATGGAAAAAATCTGTTAAGATGGAAACAAAATATAATATATAATAAATAAAGTAGAGGCATCTATCTCTGGAAAACCTCTCAAAGAATTAGTCCCCCACCCACGCACAACTTATAGAAAGTGCATGCCTAATTCAAGGGCTGTTTTGCTTGCAGGAATTTCAGTACATCCATGGACTTCACAATCCCAGTTTCCCATTACTTTAACATTAGGGGGAACGCTACATGAAAATGTGGTTCAGTTTCCACCAACACTGAAACAAAGAATTCCTTGATGCACAAAGAACTTTGAGCAAAAACCATTTCTCTAAAAGTAGGAATAGCAAGAATATGAATGTTTAGTTTTAAACTTACGAATAATCTGTATCTGTAAAGTGTAGATCTAAAGAGAGCAGGAAATTCATTTCATTCAGAGACTCTTCAATCTAGACAGGCATTTCAGAAGAATAATTATATATTATTATTGTTATTAATACAAACTATAGTTTTACTATACAATCCTATCCAGACTTATTAACTTTTTTTTTTTTTTTAATTATATCCTACCCATCTTGCTGGGTTTCCCCAGCCACTCTGGGCGGCTTACAACATATATAAAAACACAACAAAGCATCAAACATTAAAAAACCAAATATCCTATACGAGCAACAAACAATCCAATAAATCAATAGAAACCGATAACAACAATAGCAATAATAAACGGTTTACTGTTATAACCAAATTAAAATAACCACCAACCCTAACTAAACATTTGACCAACATCATCCCGACAAAAACAGAAGAGAGGAACCAAAATTAGAACCATTTAAAATATTTTAAAACATTTTAGCTAGTTGCCCCAACACAAGAGTTGTTCTAGCAATGTCCCTCCGGCATCCCAGGAGCCTCTTTTAGGAAGGACACAAAGTGGCTTCAAATCAGTGTGAAGGTAACTACAAATATACATGCATGAATATAGGGGCATAATCAAAAAATGAAATGAAATCAACAGCGACAATGTAAATAAAAAAAAATGTACTGTGTATTTTGGGTCTATGGACTGCAATAAAGTTGTGTGTGTAAACAAACAAACAAACAAACAAACAAACACAGTGCCATGCATTCCAAATTCACTAAAATTTACTAAAAAGTATTAAGATACCACCCTTAATTTCTCATCAATTCCAGAGTGGTGCATAATAAGTTGAACTATAGTAATAAAAGATCTTACAAAAGAACAGCAGATAGAACAGTTAACTGCAATTATTATTATTAGTGAACACTAATCAAGTTTTAAAACACCTGAATGACTAAGAGAATCCTAGATCTTGTCCTGGATACTGATCATATAGAATGGTCCTATTTTAATGCTATGCTCCCATGTCTGCAAGGCAGAGAGGGAATTACTGCTAAATCTTCTTGTATTGGTTGAGGGTAAAACCACATTGGAATAGGGAATTCATGTTGTCATAACCTTTTGAATGGCAACAAGAATCTGCAGTGGACCAACCATGATAAAGGGAAGAACTGGGCATATTGAGGGCATACTGAAAGAAAAGTGGAAGTTAGTCAGAATTCTGACCTGACTCAGGGTCAATCCAACCTTCAACAATGGCATAGCGTGCTAAAAGTGCTAAGTTAATGCACTACCAACTGAAATCAATGAAGAGCTCTACATGCTTCCAACTCAATGGGGCTATAGGAGACTGTACTGTCATCTATTCCTGGGAGTTTTCTTGTGTCTTGTTGAAGGAGTGTGTTTGTAATGGGCAGGAGAATGTCATGGCATTATTCTGCTGCTGCATGTTTACTGGCTGCCTTCCTTGAATGGGCAATATTGGTGTGCAATGCTGTAACACCCAGGGATGCTGCGGGAGTATGTCTACATTTACTGTTGTTGTTCCTAGTGCACACAGGATTGATTGTGTGATAATTCATCAAGCTATTTTAACAGTTAAATATATGCTATTACCTTTCTTTCATCCAACAGCATTTTAATTTTGAAGATCATAACATCATCCACAGACACTTCCTCATTTTTATAAAGAATTTGAAAGGTTTTACTGCAGACTACATTGTCATGGACTGAAGCTGGAAAGGCAAGATCAGCACCTAAAGAATATGGATAAGAGGCAATCAAGGCTCAAAATATCCTGATTCTACGTCTACTTACAGAATGACAATTGTTTTGGCTTCATTTTAAGAAATGGTTATTTGTAATAATTAGTTTTGTCATTCATATAGTGTATTCTAAAAAGACTGTCCATTCAAACACTTGAAAGCTGGTTTGACAGCAAGTAAGGAAGGGCATTCATAGTTTCTTTAATAGATAACAGTAACATTTACAAACCAGTTCCCAGCGCCAGTGTAAATTTACAGGCAAGGTATAAAAGCAGTGATGGAAGTAATGAATAAGCTGCAGGTTAATGAAAAGTAAATCTAAGAGAACCTAGAACACAGTATAAAACTACTTTTACACTTCAACTTTTTTTTTTTTTTGCCTTTTCAAACGATCCACTAAATTGTCAATAACCACTTAATTATTTTGTTAAATACAGCACTGTTAGCATTTCCAGTTTGAGAAAGAAGGCTCTTAAGATTTCTCGAAGGGTAATGTTTTTTATCAAGACCCAAGTATTCATTTTAAGCAGCCCTCCAACAGGCAAACAATATATGCACAAATGGCCCTAAAGTTCACAACCACTGTCAGAAGTATTCATGTGACGCAAACTGGTAATTTTTGCTTATCTGATGGACAGCCCTTTGGGAAAGGGAGAGGATGTGGTCCTGCAAATTCATCTTTTCTCCTGCAGACAGCTCTCCACCACCAAGCATATTCTAGAGCAGATGGGAGCCACAGAGGTAAGGTGAAATAAGCAAAAATTGTATTCTTCCTGGGTTAACCTAGCGTTTGCTGGAACAAAGAGTCTTCCATCATGGGAAGGACACAACTAGATTACATTTCTCCAAGATCTTTAAAACCAAGTGTTTTCACCTACCAAGTAATCAAAAAGTATATGATTAATTAACTAACACATCTTTAATCACTTTGGAGTTCTCCTTTATTAAATAGTAATTAATTATTCACTCAAATAGTAATGAAAAGATGTTTACTTACTGGTTGCACGTAACAGGCTTGCTTCAATTTTGTGTGGAATTCTTGGAGGAATCTTCATTGATACACGAATCTGGTAAAAGCTACAGTAAACAAAATTATTTTCAAACTAATACTGTTTTAACATAACCTGATATGTATATATTTTAAATATTTCTACCCTATTTCCCCATCAAGCGTGGTCTTCAAAGAGGGCCATAAAAAACACTTAATGAAATCAGTTACAAAAGCATTTTATACACTACTGTTAATCGTAATTAAAATAATTCAATACCAATTAGCCAGAGGAGAAAGAGAAGCATAAGGTCAAAGTAAAAACCAGTTAAACATATTACCATAACTCCACTAGCTAGGTTTGCATTTCTTAATTACAGTAGGCTTCTCATACAGCTTACATTCCTACCCAGATGTGCAGAGAAGCCACTGATCCAATTTGAGGCCAGGATTTTTTCTGAAAATCTCTATGTTGAGATCGCACACAAGGACTTCTGATTTCTGTCACACTTCATTATCTCATTGAGAACTAATTTTTGTTTTTGTTTTTATTGGTTCCATTATAAATAGGAACAAGTATTGTATATGCTATGTTATGATATTCTATGATATTATATCATATGTTATCATATGACAACATATGCTATTCTATGATGTTATTCTATGCTATTACCACAAAATTTTCATAAAATGTTTATTACTACTTATTACAATAAATCAAGCTGAAGTATTTGATCAATGATGTTACTGATCAGATTTCCAATCTATTTTGCTTACTTAATGGGTTCTTTAGTATGCAGCCAAACAAATGTTTTTCTTATTACAACTTAATTAAGCGGGTTTGCATGTGAGCATCTGAAGTTAGGTTGTGAAAATGCTTCATTTAATTTTCAGTTTTTCTTTCACTACAAATCCCTAGCTCTGGAAAAAAACTTAAATCTCACATGATCAACATAATCCACATTTTACTACATGAGCAATACAAAAACAGGTGGCTTCAGACACAATGAAGATTCTACTTTATGATGGAAAATAGTTTCCAATAACAAACATTTACTTGCTAATCCAAATATGTTAATCTCACCAGGGTCAACTCAGGCAAAGTATGCCAACAGGTTAAAATTCAATTCTTGACCTTCAAAATTCAAATCCTGACCTCTGAAATAATAGCCTAACTACAAGTCATAAAGTATCTTAAACTATGCTTCAATATTTTAAGAGAACAGCTTTAGATAGGGATGCGGATTTTAACATCAATATAATTGATTAATTAAAATAATTGTTAAATCAACTGATGCTTTAGTCCCATAATAAGACTGATTTAACTGAAGTACTTAAATGAATACAGACTACACTGGAGGCACACATATTCCAGCTCCCTAATACTTCGGTCAAAATTAAAGTTTAAAAAAGACCCTCCTGGTTTCTGCCCAAAAGATAGCAGGTATTTTGATTTCAGGCTAAAGATATTAAGTTTCCTCCTAGCAAGATAAAAAAATCAGCAACTAGGACAATTCATGTTCAACTGAGGCCCACTGTGAAGAACACTTTTCAAATCATCATACAGATGGGATTTAAGGCCTCCTACATCTGAAGTCATTCTGCTTTTTTTTAAAAAAAAAATCTGCTGTAACAGGAAATATTCAAGACTTGTAAGACATTAGAAGCGTCCTTTCCTCAAACAATAAATGGTAGATTTGTTTAAGAAATGAGTTCTTCCAGATCAGACACAATATGCCCTTCCTTTCATAGTCCCATAAAGTATCTAAACACTTAAATTCACAAAGTGGGGTTCAGAGGCAGTTTGAAAGAAAACAGGGGACTATGTGTTCTCAGCAGAAGGCTTACAGCAGGATTAGCCTATGTCACACCTTCCACATGTGGACTACAACTCCCATCAGCACCTGCCAGCAGTGCTTTTTCTTTCTTTCTAGAAAAATAGGTGTCGGTACTCACTGTGAAGCTGTTACAGCAGGCACAGGCAAACTTGGCCCTCCAGGTGTTTCAGGACTACAACTCCCATCATTCCTAGCTAACAGGACCAGTGGTCAGGGTTGGTGGGAATGGTAGTCTCAAGACATCTGGAGGACCGAGTTTGCCTATGCCTGTTGTTACAGTATGTGCCACACTTTTTAACAACAAAAAGAGGTGTTGGTAGTGAGTTCCCTTGAGTACCCTCTGAAAAAAAGGCTGACGACTTGTAACCTACAACATCTGGAGTATACCACATCAGTTTCCCCTGACTTGACCAAGCAACAAGCAGAATATTGTATAGTATATCCCCCAATGAAGGGTATAGCTGTTGTTTTTGAAATGCTGAAGTCAACTGCCTCTAAAACCACATTTTGCATATTTGCTGTCAGTTTGGGTAAGTAGGCCACCCCCTGGCCTAACCTAATCATCTTTACTAGGTAAATTAATGTGTTGTATTTCCAACCCTCAATTAAAATAATTTACTTGTTATACCACCCTCAATTACTATGCATGCAATGCAAAACTTTGCAGAACTTATCAACGCAATATTGAATTTGCACTCAGCTGGAAATTTTTCAGCTCAAATTATACTACCTTCTAGAGGTAGCATTTCATTTGCTCTTACTAGTTCCAGATAGCTCTCTTAGTACTACTATATCAACATTCCATATGGTGGCTTGCAGGAATAGCCAGAGGATATCTCTCAGCTGTCTGAAGCAGCAAAGAAACTGCCAAGGCAGCTGAGGACACCAGTTGGCAAATACCAAAAACAAGGCAGATATAGAATGTTCTGCTCTTTCATAATAGATGGGCAAATGTCAGTGCTTTTCAGAACTGAAACATCTAACAAACATTTTATATTCAGAACATGACGTGCATAGTTTGTATGCAATTAATTCAAGGAAATAAATTAACAAGACAGAAAGATATGATAAATACAGACAACTCCCCATTTATGTGGTGGTTACATTCCAGACCTCCGCAGGCATCAGTGATAGACAGGGAGGCTGAGCAACCTCAAGAAAGCCCCACTGTCCCTCCGGCTCATGAGGTGACCCTCCCTGGAGCCCAAATAGAATGTCCTCTTCATGCTCTGGGGACGGTCTCTTTTCACAAGCCAGGAGGTCTCTCCAGGGTACTTCCCATTTCCGGGTTCCTTGCACTTTGCGTGTGCGAGGACATGTACAAATAGATCATGTGTAAATGGGGATTTGCACATATGTCTAATTCTGTCCTCTTTTTTTTTTTTTTTTTAAGGAATAGAAAGTATGATCCCAAAGAAAGCCCAATACCCAGGGCATAACCCCAAAAGGGTGGCTGTTGTAGAAAGAAAAATATCTGAATCAGATTTGGAAGCAAACAATATATTGATTACAGAAGACAACTGCATTATAAACAATGGAACCAGAATTTTATCTGAATAAATTGTGGTCACCTTCAATATCAACATGCTGTCATTTTACAAATATCAAATATGGACATTTTATTTAACTCAATATTCTACAATACTGAAAGGCTGGAATTTAGTAGTTAAGACTGTAATTCTATACACACGTATACTTGAATTTCTGAGTAGGTATAGAATGCAGTTCTATGCACACTTACTCAGCAATTAGCCCTACTTTCCTCAATGAGACTTACTTCTGAATAATGCATAGGATTGTGCTGCAAAACACTTCTGACTCAATTTAAGTCATACAATGACTGCATTTGCACATCACAGTAGTTGGGGAACCTTTTCTGGCTGGCATGCCTGATCTTTATCTCCCAACCCCTAGATGGCTAAATGTAACAGGTGGGTGGACCTGTGCACGTGTCAATCACCTGAACACAAACCTGAACACAAACTACTACCCACTGGATACGTCTTCAATACTTGGCAACCAATAAAAATAAGGTTACCATTCAAGCACCACAAACACAATCAGGGTGTTCTCTTGACTATATAATTACATTGCAGTCACTCCATCTTCCAGTTGGCAGTGGACCACAGCACAAAATAAGTAGACGTGCGAGCAAGGATCTTTAGGTGATTACCAATCATTTTCATAAAAATACACAGCTGCTTTCACCCCCTAGAGCACCCCATTTTCCATAGATAAACAAAAAGGCTTATCCTGCCCCAGCTCAGTGTTCTGAATGCTCCCACCGACACCACCTGAAAATAGAGAACTTTTATCCATGCATATGAGAGAGCATGTAAACCAAGCTTAAGTTGTCTTATAATTTTATTCATGATTGATGCTACACAGATTAGTGAATTTTGATTCCTGGCCCTCTCTAAGACCCGATTTAAAGTAAAAAAAAAAATATCCAGTTACAAGAGCTACATACACCTTTTCTCAGGATTTGCAGGCATTCATTAATCTTCCATACAAATGTCTCAGGAATTAACACCATCAGAACATGTAATATTTGTTGTATGTTACCTACCCTCTTTGAAACAAATCCACGTTATAAAACTTGTGGAGCTCCACGGAGAATTCTACCATTGCCTGTACTTCACTCATTTTTGTGTAGATGCAGAAGTCCAAGAACTGTTGTCGGCACCTTATTTACTGCAGAGATGGAACACAAGATATGTGAGATGTGCTTACAGCTGATTACTCCATGACCTAACCCTGGAATGAACTATGAACAAGTTTCCTGCTTCATACGTATGCTTAATGAATAAATGTTACATAACCCTTTCTGTTTTGCTTATCTGCTTCCCCATACAATAGCAACAGAAACAGATGCTCCAGCTTGACCTCCACCTTCAAAACAAACAATACATTTTCAATGCAGAACTAGCTGTATACAATACAAGGGAAATGAAATAAATAAATCTGTTTACCTAAGGTGGAAATCCTAAGCACACCTGATAGGAAGTAAGTCCCATCAAATTCAATGGGAGTGCCTCCAACTAAAATATGTTTAGGATTGGGCTGCAAAGCAAATTTTCATTCTTCAATTATTCTTAGAGCCGTAAAGCACCCCTTATACATATTTGGGTAATGAAGGGATAAATAAAACTGCCTCAATTTGTATCGTGGAAAAATACACAAACCTTAATTTTGTGTCTTAACTATGGAGCAACAAAAGATGCTCATTTTGAAAAGCAACAATAAACTATGGTTTAGTACAGGGGTCAGCAAGGTTTACCTCGCCTGAGCCGGATCACTCCAGCGGAGATCCCTCCGGTGGCTGGATTGTGCATGCGCATGAGTGCGCGTGCCTGCAATTTCCAGCGTCTGCACAGACGCAATTTCTGGCATCTGTGCAGATGCGATTTCCGGCACCGCGGAAGTGAGTCCCTGCACCACACCGGTTTAGTGCAGCACACGGGGACCCGCCAAGTGGGCGGCTCGGTTCGGGGGCGTCTCATGGGCCGGTTAAACAAGCCCTGTGGGCCACTTGTGGCCCATGGGCCTTAGGTTGCTGACCCCTAGTTTAGTATGGTATGCATGAGCATCAAAGAGTTGTGGGCTCCCTTTCTTCCTCTGGAATGGCAGTGAGAAGTTTGGAAACATTTGCTTCTATTTTTAAACTAATCAGAGTTCCTCACTGAATCCAAGCTCTAGGGAATTCAGGTTAGGTCAAAGAATTCCAACCAACCAACCATACATGCAGTATGTTGTTTTTTAAAAAAAGTAACATACATGCAGAATATTTTTTTTTTTAAAAAAACAACTCAAGGGTACAGCTGCCCCAACAAGCTCAATGAGTAGTGAACGTGCTCAGTCACCTTCAGTTACCACAGAATGATTAGCAAGAAAAGAAGATTAGGAACAGCTGGGTGATAGGAAAGGGGCACACATTGCAACATACTGTTGCATAACCCACATATCAAGTGCATGTTATTGTAATCATCTACATTTCATTCACCACAAGTAACATACAAATTAGCTCTGCTGGTGCCATGGGACTTTCTTTCCCTCTCCCCTCCCCATATTTGCCCTCAAAATCCACTAAGGAGAGGAAGTTCCACTGGACACAGAAGGCTGTTGTGCCAGTTGAGTTGCAGCATTGGATACAGCCCTAAATTTCTAACATTAGACTGAACATTATTTCTCCTGAATAGGACTGCCACTTCAGTAGGGAAAACTTAAAATTTAAAGTGGAATATCCTCTCCTCATTGATATAATGTAATGCTAAAGATGTAATGGGAGTTATACAGGCATGTTACAGAACTGGACACAATATTAAAAATATATATATTCCTTTTTACCTCTAGTAATAAATAATCCATTTTGATTAAAGCTAATACGCAGTCTTCCAGTTCCTAATTTCTGCAGTCAAGTGCATACTGCTTGCTCTGCAAGAAAAAGAAATCAGATGATTGTACACCTGAATGCAATCCATCTACACAGAAATTGGTGCCCTTATTTTCTTTAATTCCCAGTCACCCAGTTCACTAGTCTCATTAAACTATAGTTTAAAGCAAACTATGTTTTAATATGAATGAGCAGCGTGTTAATGTGCACTGCTCAAAAGTTTCCAAAGCATTCCTTCCCTGCTTGTGCAGATGCCTGTGTTGCTCAAACCCAGGCTCATGGCTTGTTTTTCCCAAATAAACCAGAAATTGTAACCATGGGTTGCTTGGAGAAAAATGACAAGCTTGTTTTTTCCACAGCAGAAGCAGGGAAGGAGAGCCTCTGGAACTTTGAGCAGTGCGACTAACATGCTGCTCATTTGTGTTGACCTGTAGTTTGCTTTAAGCTATGGTTTAATGTGAAGTTCCACTGAGGTCATGAAGTTCACTAAATTAAAGGAAGCATAAAAAGGGTTGTACTGTATATGGAAAGCAGCTGATATCTCTTTGGAATGGTTTGAAAAAACAACCAGTTAATTCACTGCAATTATATACACAACAAATGTTCAGGTTCTGCAATGTTTACATGCATCTAGCACACCCAATATATAGGAGATTAAAGGCTTTTTTTTACTGCTGAAAGGATAAGGGGTGGGGGTGTCCTGTTCCCCATTAACTTTTCACAGGATACCCCCCTACACACTTGTAAGGGGTGCATCAAAGTTGCAAATATGTTACTTGTCAGCAAATACTGTAATGCATAATATGCCATGTTTAAGCTAAATGTATTCATTAGTTGCAGTTAGCTTTTTATCTGAATACCTATACCATGTGTTATGGATTAGCCACAAACCAAGATGTCAAACTATGGCTTAAAGTTGGTTTGAAATTAACAGTTTCCATTAATTGCATTACACTCACACTGTATCACAGTGCAGTATTACATTGCACTGAACAAACCAGATATAGTTCTCCTACCTCACCTTCACTTGCTGCAAAGTGGCAAGCAGTTTTTACTGGTGCTTCCCAGTGGCCTCATATAGGAAATACAGCTTAATTTGGCAAGCTAAACTATCATTTAACTGTAGATTTGGGATCTGAACTGGCCTAAAGGCACAGGATTATTAGCTCCAGCTATAGCTATGGCTACAAGACCTCGGATAAATGCTTTGTTACAAACAGCATATTATTCTAAGGTAAAATTCCATCCCCTTTCCTGTGTCCCATGGAAAGCATACAGCTCAGCAGAAAATAAAATGTAATTTAAAAATCTTGAAATGGCATTTAGATGGCATTTCTGATCCAAGTGGATTATGTTGGCTCCAAATTCCATATCAATACTTGGATTTGGGAAATAGGCAGACTATATTGCCCATTCTTTCTTCAGACTGCAGCATAATGCCTGTTTAAGATTATAAAGGTCTATTTGCTGAAAAATCAACCCTAATTGGGAAATCGGTATTTTCTATAGTATTAGTCACTAAAAGTGACCAAATTAAGACTAATAAAAGAAAAAGGAGGCAGGAGGACTGCAAAATGCTCCAATAACCATCTGAAAAGAAAGCTGTTTAAGCAGATTTATCCTCAGTTTCATTGAAATGGCACAAATAGCTCCAACCTTCTTGGCTATCTTAATTAAGCTCTTGCACAAAATAATGTGACTCTGCATGATGACCATTCAAAGATTCTGTTGTGGTTTAACGAAACAGGCAAAGAAGTTAAAGAAGGAATATAAAAGGATATAAAAGCAACTTTATCCCCCATCAAATGATATCTGCAGAGAAAGTGGCCATAGTTAGCTAAAGTTTTCCCATGTTGCCTGTAACACACAGTTCTGACCTAATAGTACATGGGGCAGGGAGGCACACACCCTCAAAATCCTCATTTATTTAGTTAGAGGGAGAGAGAGAGGGAGGGAGGGACGGAGGGAGGGTAGAAAAAACCTCAAAGGGGGTTACAAAAAAGATAAAGCAGTAAGATTATCACTAAAAATTTATAACTGTATTTTAAAAACAAAGTGAAGGTTAAAAATCTCAATAAATTAGACTAAAACAAGTTGTGTCACTACCAACTGATTCTGTTTCCTACCTATACAAGCACATATCAATTGACTTGTTAAATAGGAAGCACAGTGAAGCTGATTAAACTGACCTATTAAAATAGAAGCACACCTGTCATTAAACAGTGGGGTACTGCACTCATGTATTGCTTACAGGTTTCTCATAGGAGTCTGGTTAGTCACTGTAGGAAGCGGGATGCTGGAGTAGATGGCTTTCCTCCAGCAGGGCTTTTTCTTATGTTCTTATGAATAAATTGTTAAAAAGCCCATTCTTCATACTTTACCCTTGCAGCCCATTATAAACTAGAAACAGAATACAGTAGGGTTGTCGGGGTTTTGTTTTGTTTTTTTAAAAATCTCCCAAGTAATATAAATGTATTCTGAAAAAAACCCTAAAATTTATTAAATTAAATACAAATTGAATTTCCAAATATACCCTTCTGCACATTATTAACTGAAGGTTACGCCTCTAGAGAAGTCAACGAGAGCTTTTGCATCAGCTTTCCCTGAAAATATATAGAGTATTCTGATAGGCCAACTCTTTTGTGAACATGGAAGGCGTGGTTTCCAAATATTCGAACTTCAGGGAACCCTTTTCCAAATGCCTTTGCCAAGGAAACCTTGTCACATAACCCCAAAGCACTCAATAGGATTTTGTGTTATGTTTTAGGGAGCACATTCAGTTTCTGCCTATTGTGTTTCGCCATTCCCCTTCACAAACTGAGTACACAATTCAGAACACATTCAGCTCTCTTCAGAAGCTATAAATTGCAATGGGAATATTGGAAAAGGAGGACACATTGTTTTGCAGAGCAGCTTGTCTACTGCTGATTTATTTTGTTTTGTTTTGTAGGAGAATCCCTGATATGGAATGCCCAGGATTCCATAAATCACAAATTGGAAACCAATTGCTTAAATCAACTAAACTAAAGCTTAAAATTATATATTAAAACTTTTTAGAAATTGACAGAAAAAGCTTTAAGTACATACCACAGTAATATTCAAGTTGGGAGTTGTGTACAGATCAAGTCCCACCTCACTCAAAAGAATTCTTTTTTTTTAATCATCATCAAAGTATATATATTACTTGATCGTTAAAAAACTCTATAAACAATTTTAAAACTGCCAACAAATTCAAAAATCAAAATAGACAAGTACATGATTGATATGGAATCATACAATTGTTAAAGGAGAAATATACATTCCTAAAACATTTATAATATATAGCTTATTTTTTTATTTACAATACTTAACCATAGATGTAAAAAAGAAAAGAATCGCCATAGTTTTATCTTTTACCTAGAAAAGGAGCCTTTGAAACTCGTGTTTGACTTATGGGTTTAAATCAAAATATATTCTCTTAAAAGTAAATTATGACCAAAGCCAAAACATGGTTTGTGTCGTTTCCCTCTTTCCTCCCCCAATAATTCCAGATGCTATCCCAAACAGTAGACTCTGACAGCAGAACACCCTAAAGTATAGCACATAAATTAGAATACACCAAACTTTACTATGCTCAAACTATGGTTTGCAAATCAGCCATGATTTCAGGTACTAATCTGGTGGCAATTTGCAAATCAGGTGCACCAAACATCAAGTTCAGACATAAAAAATATAGCTTGGCTTTATTCCCAGACCATCTCTGTAAATATGGGCAATTGGTTTGCTTGTACTGAGTTCCACTTTCCTTTTAAACCACATTCTATTTTTCAAGAGACACATAAGACACTTCATATACTTAAGCAAACTAACTGGAAGTACCGTATTTTTCACCCTATAGGACACATTTCCCCCCTCCAAAAATGAAGGGGAAATGTGTGTGCGTCCTATGGGGCGAATGCAGGCTTTCGCTGAAGCCTGGAGAACGAGAGGGGTCGGTGCGCACCTACCCCTCTCGCTCTCCAGGCTTCAGGAAGCTACCTGCAAGCCTTGGGAGCACGTGGGAGTTCCCGCCGGGCTCCCACGGCTTGCGGAGAGCTGCCTGCATCCCGAAGCATTCCCCCCAAAAAAACTAGGTGCGCCCTATGGGCCGGTGCACCCTATGGGGTGAAAAATACAGTAATACCCACCTTTACTAAATTAAAATTTTTCCACACTCTGTCTACCCATAAACTTGTGTGTTTCATTTAATGCTTTGGACAATCTGAATTACAAACCAGACTTTAACTTCTGTGAAATATGGGACAGCCATTCTTCCTTTATCCCAGAATACTATGTGTGTGATCTGATATCTGTAGCACCTCTATAGGTTTTATTTCAGACCGCAATTCCATCTGGGAGCTGAGTTTACAAGGTGCCCCCATGGCTACAACATCCAGACTACTTTTTGTACTTTTTTCTTTCTTTCCTCAATTCCCTACTCCAATTTGCATAATATCTTGCCTAAGGAAGAGATGCAGAGAACTTAAAAAATTGACAGTTTCATAACATTTTGGTGGGTTATAATGAATTTATGGTCCAACAGTGGATTCTGGATTTCTGTTCTTATGGACTAGTTCTAGAATAAAATGTCACCTGCTTACAGCCTTAGCCTCTGAGCACTTCCCATCTTTGTTTATCCATGTGCTATATATGGCACATAGGCTAAGGTTACCAGACGTCCCCATTTCCCAGGGAAATCAGTCCCCATATAAAATCCATTGAAGTTGAAAAGTGTCCCCGGATTCATTGAAAACAATCTGGTAACCTTAACATAGGCCACACAAAATAAATAATGCTTTGCACAAGCATTCATTTTGTGCAGCTTATGTGCTAGGGTGGATATATCAATGGTTAAGAAACAATTAAAAAAAAAAACAAAGGTAGCCATAAAAAAACTCCAAAATACAGTTGGATTTTGATTAACATACAGCTACTGTTGCTTATCCAATTGGCACATGTGTACTCTTTAGGAAAACAGGTAATGTCTAAAGAGAAAGAGTCAGTAGTAGATCAGTGGTAGAGCACATACATTGCATGTAGGAGATCCCTGTTTAATTCCTAGCATCTCTAGGTAGGGCCAGGAAAGATGCTTGTCTGAAACCCTGGAGAGCTGCTACCAGGCAGCACAGCTAATACTGAACTAGGGTTGCTTCCAGATGATCTTTTTATTGAGTATTCATTCTGATTTGTTTGCAGGGAGGTTATATGAGTGCTTCAAGCAATTGTTGTTCCACACTTCCCAGGGCATTTCCCCACCACTTACCAATGGATGGGGTGAGTCTGTGGACAAGTGTGGCAAATGGATTTTAATGGTACAACCTGGATTTGCTGGTATGCAATTGAATCTCACTTGAAATTAGTGACAGCCTGGAAGCAGCCTGGAAGCACCAAAGGTCTGACTCAGTACAAAGCAGCTGCCTACAGTACATAGAAATTCTAAAGCAAGATCTACCAGGATGAGTGGGTTAGGATCTAGCAGATCTCTGGCTGAAGTAGGGAGTTCTCAAATCATCATAGCCCTTTGAGAACTTCCTACTTCAGCCAGAGTTCTGCTAGATCCTAACCCACTAAATCAACTCCCCCATCCTTTGCTCAGCAATATTTATGCCAGAGTCCTGGCTCAGCCAGGAACCAGGTGACTGAGCCAAGGCAAGCTTGGCATATCTTAAGCCTGCATAAGCCCTAGAAGAAGGGGTTTTCCAGGCATGGGTCCAAAGTAGGAGGACTGAGGCTGGATCCTATTCCTGTTCAGCTTGGTGCAAGATCTGGCAACATAGTATAGGTCAAACACTATTTCCAAGGCTTATTTTCCCTCTGCCAGTCTTAGGCTGGCTTAGCTAGCAGTAGCTCCATTGCTAAATGGAGTTTGGATCTGGTGTAACTTTACACTGGCTTAAACTTACACCGTCTTCCTTTATGACAGCTTCTTGTGTATGGGATTATTCCATTATGTACTTCATGTTCTAAACTAGAATATGCTTTAATAGTTAAAACAAGGGGGCCAACTTAATATTATTAAGTACACCCAGGTGAAGTTTTTGCAGTCCATTAACTAATGTAGTCCATATGGACTTGGCAAAGACTTCATGTACAGCCCCTAAAAAGCTTTATATACCAGCAAAAAGCTCGACTTATTTTTATGAGGTATCGGGTAGCTTCGAGAGTTAAACCGAGGACACCATATTACATTAGGAATGTTAGGAATTTGTATTGATAGAAAGACATACTTGAGGGCCCTGGAGGGAGGAAAATGTGGTAGAACAGCATGAAGCGTTATAATCACCGGTAACACTTAGTAAAGTTGTACTTGGCTACAGTACAATGAATGAAGCGGCCATACCTCTCCTACTCCTTTAGATTAATGAACTAATAAAGAAATGTACATCCAAGGTCAAAACGCCTTGGTAATATCACAGAACAAAAACAAGACTAAGGTTTGTTTTTTAATATAAAACGACACAAATGGTTCTCAGTCATGGTTGCCCTGCTGAATTATACAGAGGTATGTGTAAGTTGAGTCGGACACGACTAAACTACTAACAACAACAATGTGTAAGTGATTTAAAATAGGACAACTCTCCCCCCCCAATAAAAAACACATACACCCAAGGAACACCTTGGTACCCTAGAATTCACGCAGGATGCGTGGGGAACCGGTTAGAGAAATAGGACAAGTTTCCTGGTTTCTCGCGAGGTTTAAAAATAGAGCACAAACAGAAAAAGAGAAAGGTAAAACGAAACACACGAATTGCCAGGGTTTACTAGCTGAGGCTTTCAACCAAAGAGGATTCGATTGGAGTGGGATAAGACTGGATTGGGCCGGACTGACTCCGGAGAGAAAACGAAAACACACACACACTCACTCTTTCACACAGAGACGCTCACTTCTGCTTGGAGTAAAAGGGAAGTGCTTTTTACATTTATTTATTTATTTTTAATGAGGCTTCTAAACGCTCCACACATCTTTCCCAGCTGCTCCCCTTCCTGTTCACCTTCTAAGAGGCGCAGGAAACATCCACCTCAGCTCCAACGACGCCCTGCTCCGTCGCAGGTTTTCTCTCCACACAGACATCTAATTCACAAGCCCTGCCGACTCACCTGAGGGAAAGGAGCAGCAGCAGCAGCACCGGACACCGGCCTCCCCCAGGGAGAGGCGACTACCTGTCGGTCCTCTCACTGCCGCCGCCGCCACCACCTCCTCCCGACTCGACGCTCCTATCCGCTGCCGCCGCCGCTTCTAGAGGAGCCCAGGCCTCAACAGAAGCCCCGGAGTGGCGTAACGCAGGCATCCGACGCCGGCGCCCCGCTCGGCCGGCAGGGCGGCCCGCGTTCCGACCGCGCGCGCCCTCCTCCTCTTCCTCCTGCCGCTGCTATTGCTCTCGCCTGGGAAAAGCGGCTAGGAGCAAGTAGATTCCGCTGGCGGCCACCACCAACACCGCGACCGCCCGCCGCCGCCGCTTCCTACTCGCAAGCAAGCAAGGCAGCGCGGGCAATGAGAGGAGGAGGCGGCCGCCGCTGGCGAGGGCTGGCAGGGAGCGCCCGAGTTACGCAGGGAGGAAGGGCGACTGCGGCATCCTCCTTGAGGGCTCCCCTCTGACTGTGGCGGCGCTTGATTCCGAGATTCCCTACAGCCGCTCCCGCTT
Organism: Podarcis gaigeae; assembly: GCF_964106915.1. Lineage (NCBI taxonomy): Eukaryota > Metazoa > Chordata > Lepidosauria > Squamata > Lacertidae > Podarcis > Podarcis gaigeae. The sequence goes on along the minus strand of NC_139680.1, from coordinate 37,046,336 downwards.
TCCTGGAGATCTTAGCTCTAAGATCCTCCTCCTGCTGCTGCGCCTGCCGCTGCTTGCTTGCTTACTAGCTGGCTGCTCCCTTCCCAGCTCGAGCTCCCCCTGCTGCTGCTGTGTGCGAGGCACCGGCTGGGCTACACACAGTGTGGGTCGGCGGGCTGCTGCTGCTCTGCTGCTCCACCCTCCCCCACCGGCAGGCGAACAAACAAACAAACAAACAAAAAGCAAAGAAGTGGGAGGGTGGAGAAAACAACAACAAGAAGAGCAAATGCAAGCTGCCCTCGAGGCACATTTGGGGATTGCTGCGACTGCTACTTGTCGCCTTGTCGTTCTCCCTTACTTGGTCTCCGACCAAACAGAAAGCGGAAAGATGATCACTTCTTCTTCTTCCTCCTCCTCCTTCTCCTCCTCCCTTCACCTGCCTGGCCCCCGGGTTTTTCTCATCGGAGGTCTTCCCTGCATGCAAATTTTCATTGGAAGGACCAGTGAACCCGGCCCTCGAAAAGTCTCTCTGCAAAGTGCCTTCTCAGCAGATACTTTTAATTGCACAAGGCATGAACATTCCCAGAAAGCAAAAAAAAAAAAAAAAAAAAAAAAAAAAGGGAGGGCAGTGCAAAGCAGCAAGATCACCGCGTGAGTCACAGGCGCGATATAGGAAGGAGAAGGTAAATTCTCAAAAATATTCTCTAAATGTTCAAAAGGCTCAGGCAGATTAGATACCGCAAGAAAGTAATCTCGGGAGCAAGAGTCCAAGTCACACTTGAAAGGGTTCTCTCCAGTAAGATGTTTTTTTAAGGATTTAGGAATGTTCTCTCCCAACAAACCACACGCAACCAACAATCTACCTTTCCCTTCTAATCAAGATGTAGCACCAGAAAAAAACAAGCAAAAACTTGAGAAGCTGATAAGGGTTTCGCAATAAGAATTTTTGAAAATGAGAATGCTTAAGCGCTGCCTTGTCAGAAACAAGTTCTAGCATACATATTCTTAGCCCTACAGGTGGCTTGTAAACACAGAATTTTCCTTCATGGGTGGTTTTGTTGTACAGACCCATTCTATCTGGTGCAAGAGAAGTCATATACCGGTAACTAGTTACAATAGAGAATATGGGTAGCTACATTGCACTTTAGAGTACTGTATTCAAACCATATCACATACTGTATACTATTCCAGCAATTCTGAAACCCACTGTGTAAAGTAGCTAGATATTATCCCTCAGTATTTACAGATGGAAAAATGAAAGCTAAGAGCTAGTGGCTTGTGTGAGACCCCCTAGTGAATTGTGGCATGAGTGAGTTGTGAAGAATAGGTTGAATAAAAAGAACAATCCAAGTTGGACTCTGCTCAGACTGAAATAATGTGTGTGAAAAGCTATGGTGGCATGTAGGCCTTTTGTTGAAAATAATTGTCATGGCCAGTGTATTCTCAACTAGGTATTCTCAACTATAAATAGATTTTTTGGGAGTAATATAACAAAAATAACGCTGAACAATATGGATGGGAGCAGCTTAACAGGATGTCTTTTGTTGATTTTTTTTGGGGGGGAAAGATGGTAAAAGTTAGGGACTTGATGGTAGTGATTCAGTATGGAATGCCTTTGAATGATTCTCATTGTTTTGATTATTTTGTGGTTTTGTCATATTAATACAGTAGCTTCCCCTGTCTTTCAATCCAGCTGTGTTTGATCTTTGTGTTTTATGTGAATCCTGTAGTGGCAATTGCTGCTTCTTTTCTAAAATACCTGTGCATATTGTGCCTAGGTATAGTGTTGTAGCTAATACGGGGCGGGGAGGGGAGCTAGAAGTGATGTGAAATTCATTACAGTGGCACCTCTGGTTACATATGCTTCAGTTTACATACACTTCAGGTTACAGAATCCACTAACCCAGAAATAGTACCTCGGGTTAAGAACTTTGCTTCAGGATGAGAACAGAAATCGTGCTCCGGCGGCGCAGCAGCAGCAGGAGGCCCCATTAGCTAAAGTGGTGCTTCAGGTTAAGAACAGTTTCAGGTTAAGAATGGACCTCTGGAATGAATTAAGTACGTAACCAGAGGTACCACTGTATTGCACTTTCAAACAGTAAGACACATGGCTCGGATACACTGTAGGCACTGTGGTAAGTGCTGCCCCTGCAGTAAGTTGCCATCCAGTATGCCCCCCCTCAGGTATGCTAGTGGTTTGAATCCAGATTATAAAAGAATGGAACGCCACTCATGTGGTGGGGCTTTCCTGGCTCCTTTACCCCTACCCCCCCACAACTACGTCTTCCCAGAGCCGCTCTTGAAGGTCGCTGGACCGTCTGGAACTGTGGGGCACAATGGGCTCCAGCAGGATGGGAGAATGGGAGGAATTCAGGATGCTGTCTTGTGGAAGTGCTTTATCATCCGCCTGAGACATCTGTGGATCAAAGCCATAGTATTACAGCTGAGTCACTCACTTGCTGTTGGAAGCATTCCTCCGCTGTATACATTACAGTACATATGCATTGGTTTGCTTTCTGGCATATCGTTTCCTGTGCTGGACATTCCTCTTCCCTCGCATGGAATGATGCACAACTATTGCAAACAACCAGGGCTGAGTGTGAGTGCTGGTCATTTGACGACATTTTATTTGAAGACAGTCAAATATTTCATGAAGGCTCAAGAATTGACCTGGTTCCCACTTAAAAAAAGTTTTCAAAGATAGCTGTGCTGTTTGCTTAGTCGTTGCTGTCACTTGATTTCTCCCTTTAATATTGCAACTATAGACACTCTTGGATGTTCCAGGATAAAGAAATAAATAAAAAAAAGGTCAATTACTGTATATAGACTATACAGTCATACCTCTTGTTACGTTCGGTTCAGGTTGTGTCCCACGGCGACCCGGAAGTAACGGAACGCTCAGAATGACGTCACATGCATATGCAGAAGCGGCAAATTGCGGCACGTACAGACGTGGGTTGTGTTCTGCTCATGATGTAAACGGGGCTCCGGAATGGATCCCGTTCGCAACCAGAGGTACCACTGTAATTTCTATGCTGCTCTTTGACATAAGACCCTAGGGCAGCAACAAAAACCTAAAACCTAAAAACCTAAAACAAAGGGAGAAAGCACAGTAAGATCAGCAATCTGTCAGCCACCCCTTTAAAGGTGAGGTAGGAAATATACAAGCCTGAACCTCACCTTTAAAGGGGCCGAACAAGGAGGTGATTGTTCACCTGGAGCCTAGAGCTAAACAATGTTGTTGCCAGCCAAACCTCTGGAGAAAGTGTGTTCCACAACCAGTGGACTGGGCTGAGACATTCCTCCAACAGGTCATCAGCTCTCAGACTTCATTTTGCACTGGAACTCCTCAGCAGATCTGAAGGCACAAGTATGGAGACAGGGGCTCCCTCTGGCAGTCATATCCCAAGCCGTTTAGGATTTTATACAGTATGTCCAAACCAAAATTAGGTCAGCAGTAAATAGCTGTTCCTATTTTATCTGCAAGCCGCTTTGAGGTACCCTTCAGGTGAAAAGGTGGGGAATAATAATGATAATGATAATAAACCTGTGCCAATCTTTGAGGACCAAATATTATCTGGTCTCTAGGCATAAAACCCAACAAGATTCCGAGGTACTGCATTTTGTACTACCTGCAACCTCTGAACCATCTTTAGAGCACATTGCAATAGTTTAATACAGGAGATTACTAGAGCATGATTTACAGCAGCTGGACTTACCACTGGGTTTCCAGTAACAATGTGGAGTTTAGGAGTACGTACCCAAGGGAGTGCAATCTCATTTAAAACAGGCTGCCTACTTGATTCCCAGCCTTGGGAATTCTCCAGAGCAGTATATAATTTTAATTTAGTCATTCACTTCATTCTTCAGTTGTCCAATAACAACCGTTCTCTGTGCAAACTATCAGAAAAATTATTTTAATCCGTTACAATAAACCGAAAAATTCAGAAGAAGCAAATAAAGCGATAACTTTTCTAAATAAATAAATAAATATAAATTGTTTTGCCTTTTGAAAACTGCCTCGAGTTTTTAGGGGTTTTTTACAGTCAAGCGGTGTATACATTTTATGATATAAATAAAATAAATAAATAATAGAAATGATAAATGTCACAATGGTTACAAATTAATCTGGTTAGCTGCTGTGATAATGGAGTGCTAGACTAGATGAGCCTTTGGCCTGATCCAGTAGGACTCTTTTATGTTCTCAGTCCCTAAAATAGACAGTACATGCAACATTTAACGCAGAATGATATAAAACATAAACAAATTGCCAGTTTTAAAATTGAATATACACATTCATAATTGATATAGTAGATTCATTGGTTAAAAAGTGCTTTAGAATAACTGTAGATTCATATTGTTAATTATGCCAGCAGTGAAAAGGAAGATGCATAATTAAATATGAGGATGGATAGGCAGCAAAATCTGTTTCAATTAAATCCTCATCATAAACTATCAATCTGTTGTGAAGTCATATCCAGTTTTCATATATGAAGAAACACCACTGAGTCATTATGCCCATCAATTGTGTGTATCAATTAAATAATTTGTGAGTGTCATCTAGATTAATATACAAACCCAAGAAGCTTTCGCAAATCAAAATTTAGTTGCTCCAACTTTTAAATTTATTGGAAATATATATATATATATATTAGTACAGTGGTACCTTGGGTTAAGTACTTAATTCGTTCCGGAGGTCCGTTCTTAACCTGAAACTGTTCTTATCCTGAAGCACCACTTTAGCTAATGGGGCCTCCTGCTGCCGCTGCGCTGCCGGAACACGATTTCTGTTCTCATCCTGAAGCAAAGTTCTTAACTCGACGTACTATTTCTGGGTTAGCGGAGTCTGTAACCTGAAGCGTATGCAACCCAAGGTACCACTGTAGATTCCTTGTAATGCAATTTTCTCTGGTTTGATTTGTTTGTTCACTCCTGTAAACAACAACAACACAGCATGGTTGAATACTTAAATAAAGTTTTAAAAAATTAGCTGCTCCTTTCTACTCACTACAGCACAGGGAGCTGCAAATGTAAGTTCCTTTAGCTCCAGTTGTTAGCTACCAAATAAAAACAAAACCATGCTGTTTTGAAGTGCCCCCTAACATACTGTAACAGATTGGGGGTGGGCCCAAGGGGCAAATGTGCAAAGAGGGAATTGGTGAAAGTTAGATATCACCCAGTGTAGGTTAATGTTCTGTAATGTTTTTTAGCAATGAAACAGCTATCAGTTATGTGTACTGATAGCATATAGTCAAAACACATTGGGTTCAGTGGCGGATTGCTAAAGTCCTTTTTCCAGGAATCATGCCTCCTTTTGTGCCTTTTTAATTGTTTTAATTTTTCGGCCACGTGCATAAAGTCGAATGCATGCAAGTTAAATGCACAGAAGTTGTGTGCTTATTTATTTATATTCAGTTTGTAACACTGGCTATATATTTTTTCACTTCTCATCATTGTGTGTTTAATCACGTTGCACGTGCTATCTACAGTATTTGGAGAGCCGTTTTTCATAACTGTGACGTATATAGTGGCCCTGCACAGTTGTAATTGACGTCTCTCCCTTCTCTATTTTTTCCTTCCTATTTTGTTTACAAGAGGCCAGTCCTTTGTGCTTTGTGTGTGTGCACATTGTTCCAGGATAAAAGTCAGAGGAAAGCTATTCAATATATTATTCACATTTAAAGAAACCTTAAAAACCTGTTGATTTTTAAAAGTTGGTTTTATCATTTTACCGTGAGGCTGTGATCCTAGGAGTTAGCCCCGCTTGCCACAGGAGGAGCAAAGTAGTTACTGTACAGTGGTACCTCAGGTTACATATGCTTCAGGTTACAGACGCCGCTAAGCCAGAAATAGTGCTTCAGGTTAAGAACTTTGCTTCAGGATGAGAACAGGAATCGTGCTCCGGCGGTGTGGCGGCAGCAGGAGGCCCCATTAGCTAAAGTGGTGCTTCAGGTTAAGAACAGTTTCAGGTTAAGAATAGACCTCTGGAACAAATTAAGTACGTAACCTGAGGTACCACTGTATTTACTATTAGAAAGTTCAATGTAGTGGTGGCTTTCAAGTTAACTTCAATGCAGTGACCGTCTGGGTTAGGAGTGGGCAGTACCACTTTGTAGTGGTCCCAGTCTTACTTGGAAGGCATCTCCAGATGATGGTGTTTGGTGGTGGTGGGGGGATTTAGTCTCGTGGAGCCTTCAGTGTGGGGTGTTCCAGAGTTCGATTTTATCCACCATGTTGTTAAGGTAGATACTGTTCAGCATCTGCATAAAACTACTGAGTGGGGTCACATGGAGCTTAGAAGCACATTGTCAGCCATGTGCTAGTGATAACTAAGCACTTGTATTTGCAGGTGCATCCGTAATAATGACTTAGTAGTAATGCATGATGAGCAATTTAAACTGAAGCTTAATTCATATAAGACTAAAGGGCTGTTAGTGAATGGTTCCTTGGACTACATGGGTGGGGTTTGGCTGCTCTGGATGAGGTTACAGTGCATCTGAAGTAGCACATCTTGGGCATCCATTATTGTCATTCAAGGCAAAAATGGCCTCGCTGGCATGACCTGCCTTCCAGCCGCTCCAGCCAGTAGCACAGCTGCACCCCTATCTGGGCAAGGATAAGATATTTCTGTTGCTTACACTTTGCATTAATCTATCCTGAAGGTTACCAATGTGTTATATGTGGGGCTGCCTTTGAAAATGGTTTGGAAACTGCAGCTGCTGTGCAATTCAGCATCCAGACACAACCTGCTGTTCAATTCAGCATCCAGGACCTGAGCATATAACATCAATCATGGCAGAGCAGCGCTGGCTAGCAGTTAGTTTCTGGGCTCAATTCCAATGCTGGTTTTGACCTGTAAAGCCTGATGCGACTCAGGACCCCAGAACCTCAACGATCACCTCTTCCCACATGAACCAACCCAGTGTTAATCATCTAAGACCCTTCCCCATATGCCCTATTTGAGGGAGGTGTGGAGTGTGAAGATGCAAGACTAGATCTTTTCAGTGGTGGCTCCCTGGTTATAGAAAAACATTTTGTTACTTAATTGGGAGGGTTGTGAATTATGTCTGTGGCCTTTTGTGAGTGTGTGTTTATCCTTTCAACTGGATGGGTAGGATTTGTTCCACTTATATATATTTTTGGATGAGAACTTTAGGTCTTAACTTATTTCTATTTTTATATTTGATTTGATTTTTTTAATTTTATTTTATGGTAAGTTGCTTTCAGACATGTTTGTGTATAAATTAAATACAATAAATAATGATAAAGTTGTCAAAAAAATGAAAATGTGAATTATTAGAAGTAGATTTCATTCAGCCTGGTTGTGGTTAATACCACTTAAATCTACTGGATAGCTCTTCTCCTCCCTATTACAACATCAGAGCTATTAGACAAAATATCACAATATTGGATAATCATTCTAAAGTCTATACTGTACATAAAGTTGTTGTTTTTTATCTAAACAAGAAAGTGAATTTTGTGTGGGAGCTTTGATGTGAGTTGTAGTTGTTCTATTTTTCTGTGTTTAAATTTTTCAAACTTCACTGTTGGGAATCATGCAGGTAAAAAATCTACAATGCCTTTTCGCCACAAGAGTCCTTTCTCATCTGTCTTTCATGATTCTATCCTGGCAGAGCACTTTCTGCATTTAGCAGTAAAACAAAATTAGTATAGTGGAAGGGAAATGGGTAGTATGTGTTCTAGCCTCCAGTATTGCAATACAAAGAACAGCTGATAAAGAGAATGTGAAGTAGGTCAAGTTATTGTGCGAACTATTTTCTCCCATGCTGCAATAAAATCTGCCTTGCCTTCTTGCTTTTATTTTCCTTCCAGGGGAGATGGTATACTGACTTACTCTAGCAGAGACAATTCGGGCATATTTTAAATCTATGCTAGTTTATTTAAAGACCTATTGGAGCTTCTTTTAAAATGGGTCATTCAGGTGGTGTGCCAGTTGAGCTGTACGCTATTTGTCAGTTTCAGGAAAGGGACTGGAAGAACCCAGGAATTAAAACCCAACAGTGCAACCCTGCTCTCTTGAATGTAAGTTGTGCTGTGTTCAATGGGGCTTACTCCCTAGTAAGTTTATTCAGGATTTCAGACTATGGCTGCAGCCAATTACATAGTTTACCTGGAAGTAAGTCAGTGGATTGCACTATAAATCTACTTTACTGACTTGAATGAAATCACATTAGTAAATACAATGTGCCTTTGAATGGCACATTCAACGGAGTTTACAGCTGCGTTTTATGCAGTTAGGCAAATCCAAGCACCTTTATTTCAATGAACATAGGTGTACAGTGGTACCTCGGGTTACATACGCTTCAGGTTACATACGCTTCAGGTTACAGACTCCGCTAACCCAGAAATAGTGCTTTAGGTTAAGAACTTTGTTTCAGGATAAGAACAGAAATTGAGCTCTGGCGGCGCAGCAGCAGCAGGAGGCCCCATTAGCTAAAGTGGTGCTTCAGGTTAAGAACAGTTTCAGGTTAAGAACAGACCTCTGGAACGAATTAAGTACTTAACCCGAGGTACCACTGTACTTAATTTTGTACTGAAATGGCTATTAATTGGGACTATAATAGGCTATAATGTGTGTTCATGTATTCGGTGAGCTTGAATACTTACACGAATGAGCACTAATAAGTAAGAAATATTCTTGTATAATCCATTGTAACTAGTGTGCAGTTCGAGTTGGAATACTGTGCATGCTACCTCAGAAAAGATCTTGTAGAAAATGGAAAAGGTTCAGAACACCAAAATGGTCAAAAGGCTAGAGCAACTCCCTTATGAGGAATAGTTACAATATTTGCAAAGTTTTTTACTATAGAAGAACCACGAGTAAAGGTGGGACATGATATAAAATTAAAATTGTGTGAAAGAAGAAGAGAAAAGTTTTCATCCCTTATAATACTAGAACAAGGGAATATCTAACAAAACTGAAGAAAACGACCAGTAGATGTGGGGCGCTTTGTGCCTTGGGATTCCTGCTGTTACGTTATATGTTACTGGGTTTTTTTTAGTCTTCAGCTTTTATACAAATTCTATAGATAGGGTGGTGTAGGATTTTGAATAATCTATATGCTAATGAGCCTAGATCCAAAGAGCAGTTTAACTAGTTGTGCACACCCCTTTAAAAAAGCAGATAGATTTTATGTGAGAAAAGGCCACATTTGTTCCTAAAAGAAAGCGCTTCCTCGCCTATTTTGAGAATCAACTGGGAAGTCCTGCTAACGATCATGCAGAGCATTGCTTGTCAGGGAGTTCTCTGCTAACACCTCATTCCCTTAATCTGGAGTTAAATATCCTGGGCAGACCACCAGAGCCAGAGTCTGATGACCTTCTGGGCACAAAGCAAGCAAGACACACTAATTTCATACTGACTCCTCTGTTCAAAGTTTCTTTTTTATCGTTAATAGAATATCTAAGGAGACTTAACAATATTGGGAGATCCACAGGTTAGCCACCTTTGATTTAAAGCATTGCTGCCCATGTCTGGACCTGAAAATGGCTCTCACCATGATTTACAGATATTGGTGATAAGAGCTCACAGACTTCCAATCTAAAAAGGCCCCTGCTCCAGAGTGGCTGTATCTTTGAAGCTTTCCTGTTAAGGGAATAGGAAAACACTTCAGCACTTTGGTTAAGATCCCACAAAATGAAGGAACGTAACTACCATATTTCTGCAAATGGACTTCTTGTACACTTCTCCCAAGTGTGCTTATGTGTCTCAGTTTTTGATACCATATTGCATTGGTCAAAATCGGTGCCACTAGAGTGGTCATGCATACACATCTTTCCTTCTGCTTCAGATGTAGAGAATCAGTGTGTCCTGCCATCCACTCATCCACTATTCCCAAATTGCGCACATTCTGTGTACAGGCCACTTTTTTATTATTACTGTATAAGGGATGCTAAAATTGGTCTTCTCTGAAATAACTGCCTCAGATTTATCTACTCATTTAAGAATGATGTTTGTAATATATATTTACTTTTAAAAAGTATCCCTGCCTCTCACTGAGAGGCAGAGAATCTTACACTTCTGTAAGAAGAAATGTACACAGACTTTGTGATGTAATCCAATAAATTCCACGTTATCTGCATCAACCAGAAGAGATTTAAGATAGTCTAATGGTTGCCACAAAAACACGTACTAAGGCTGCTAAATCTATTCCAATCAAAACACTGAAACCATGGTGGTGGCATCAGTAAGCTACAATGATAAAACCACTCTTTTCAGTAACTAGAATACACTTGGAGAACATGAGGTTGGCCACATATTTCCTCCTTATTTTCACAGATTACTTTTTCAGATGAAAAACATCTTACCTGCTCAGCCTAATTCCTTCCAAATCTAATTAGCACACATAGAAGTCAGGCTAGCATGTCAATTAGATGCAACATGCATGTATTTATTTTAGCTGTGTGCTGCCTTCCCTCCACAAACCTCAGAGCACTGATTTAGACTGCGATTCCATACACATTTACCTGGGAACAAATATCATTTAATTTGATGGGGTTTGCTTCTGAGCAGGCAGGTGTAAAATGACACAGGTAAGTATCACACCAGCTGTATGAGGGAATTTAGACCGAGATGGTGACTCAGTGAGGTTCATGGTTTGAAGTGGGCGGCTGTGGCACATTCAAGACCAGCACTGACTGCAGCCACTACTGTTTGTGTCTATATCCTTTCTACCACTTTGGTACATTTCAGTACACAGTTCCTACCCTTTGTTTTGTACAGTTAACGTCAATCTAAGAAATCAAAAAAATCCTCAACAGCGTATGTTTTCTTCTTGTGTCCATGGCCAGGCTATGCAGAGTTCTGCTCGGTTACTCATTATTAGGGAGTGGAGAGGAGAGTCACTTGTTAAAAACTGTACGCAGGTGAGGATATGCAATTCTGCAGTGTTGAACAAGTTGCCAGCACTGTTGAAATTTTACAACTGCAGTAGGCAATGGTCCTGAAAAGTTTCAAAAGTAGCAAAATAATAAACAGAGTAACAAAAGAAGAATAGTCCACAGTGGAACCTTGGTTCTTGAACTTAATCCGTTCCAGAAGTCCATTTGACCCCCGAAATCATTTGAAAAGCAAGGTGCAGCTTCGGATTGGCTGCAAGAACTTCCTGCACTCAAGTGGAAGCCGTGTCAGACGTTTGGTTTCCAAAAAATGTTCCAAAACCAGAACACTTACTTCCGGGTTTTCAGCGTTTGGGAGCCGATTTGTTCATCAATTAAGCCATTCAAGAACCAAGGTACCACCTTTTTTGGTGGAGCAGCAATTTGTCCCGGTCCTAAATACCAACTTGCTAGTACAGTGGATTGTAGGATTGGACAGTTAGGCTGCAGTCCTAACGCTAGCTACCTGGAGGTAAAGGTAAAGGGATCCCCTGACCGTTAGGTCCAGTTGCGGGTGACTGGGGTTGCGGCGTTCATCTCACTTTACTGGCCGAAGGAGTCGGCATACAGCTTCCTGGTTATGTGGCCAGCATGACTAAGCTGCTTTCTGGTGAACCAGAGCAGCGCACAGAAACGCCGTTTACCTTCCCGCCAGAGCGGTACCTATTTATTTACTTGCACTTTGACGTGCTTTTGAACTGCTAAGTTGGCAGGAGCTGGGACTGAGCAATGGGAGCTCACCCCGTTGGCAGGGATTCGAACCGCCATCGGGAAGCCCTAGACTCTGTGGTTTAACCCACATTGCCACCCGCTGAATTCAGGAGGATTTACTTATGGGTAGAAATGGATAGAATTGCAGGCTTAGTTCTGATACTGACAGAAACCAATCTAGTTTTCAGGTTTGATGTGAACTCAAATATTTGTTTTGTTTAAGCTGAAACATTTGTTACTAATTGATTTCATGTTTAATTGGACCTTTATTGAGCTTTTTATAACACCATCTATTTAACATCAATGAACGTTTTTTCCCCCACTGAAATCTAGAAATTTCAGAAATACTATACTTCATTAGCTGAAAAAGAATATAAATATTTTACAAGGCTTCCTTCCTATTGCTTAATGCAGTTGTGTTATTTATCTTAAAAATAGACTGAGGAAAATATTCTTTTTTAAGAAAACATTGATTTTGCTCTCAAAAATTGAATATAAATTATCTGCTTGAAACAATATTGAAACAGTATAAAACATTGCCTTGTAACTTGTTGCTCAGAGTTTGGTGTATCCCAGGGGTCTGCAACCTTTAAGACAAAAAGAGCCACTTGGACCCGTTTCGGAAGAAAAAAAAACTGGGAGCCGCAAAACTCGTCATTATAAAAATAACTTTTTTGTCACTTTTTTATTATTTCTTTGTTTGACCCCTCAGATTTACTCCTCCTCATAGAAATAAACGTTAAATTAACAAGTTACCTTTTGTGTGTGTGTGTGTTCTTCACTCCCCTTCAAAACAGTGACCAGCGTACATGCCCCCTTTCAATGCAGTGACCAGCGTACATGCCCCTTACAATGTAGCGGGCGGGCGGGAAGGTGACGTCGGGACGGTGCGTGACTAACGCACACACCGCCCCCATGCGACGTCACAGCCAGTACAGCGCCTGCCACAGTGGGGAGTGTCGGGGCGCACAATGCGGCTCCTCCCCTCGCTAGTATCCGCCCCGGAGCCGCGGCAAAGGTGTAAAAGAGCCACATGCGGCTCCGGAGCCGCGGGTTGCTGACCCCTGGTGTATCCTTTGCCCTAAAGCCGCAGCGGATGGGAAAGATGCCTACTCCAATTAAATTCGAATCTCCTCTGTGCCTTGCACCTAATGACATCTTTCTTGCATTTTATTTGTTTTTAGGTTCCAGAGTATCCCTGTCTCCCTGTCAGTATAACTCATCAGCAGAATATCAGTTTCATCAAGTTAAAACTTGTCTGGTTATTCTTTAAGAATGTATTTTATCTCTATAATGTGATATCATATCTGCTTTTTAGTTTTGCTTCTATCTGAATGATTGTAGATCTTTGTTGGTGTTTTACAGTTACTATGGATTCTTTTAATATCTTGGTTGTGTATACGTTTTGCATATGTGTAGCAAGTAGGTTTGTGGTCTCTCTGTTAGGAATCAAGAAAGGAAGGAGCAATGCCCCCCACTGTTCATTTCTGTTGCAGCCCCTGATTTCTGGGCTATGGAAGTGTTTCCATACCCTGCTGCATGCCTGCTCTTTTAATATTGTCTTTGGATGTTCCAATAGTGTGCTTTACCCTCCCCTTCTAGACTGAATTGGTGTAGGAAACAGTGGCTGTTCTGCCTCTCAGCATAGTTTGTGTACAGGAGCACACTCTCAGTTATGTGGGGCTGTTGAAAGTTAAGAGTGCAATTTTCGTTCAGCTGGAAAGATATTGCATATGCACAAATCTATATAGTAACTTTTTTATTAACCCCCCCCCCCCATGATTTGGTTGAAATGTCTATTATAGTATTTTTCACATGTAGCGGGAAGAATAAAGCACTGTTTTATATCTATGGCTATCTAGGGATTATTATGTGCTAAATAATTTCCCCAGATGAATAGTAAAATCTCATTGGTAATATTTTGTATCAGTTAAAACCAAACTCCCTACTCCTGAGAATGATTTGTAGTGAAATTGTTTTCTGTTGTTACTCTTAGTACATTCTCAGAAGTTCATGCAATTCTCTTTTCCAGTATTTTACTCCATAGAGTATAGTGTATATGAACAGGGCCAGCAAAAACATTGATTCCTGGAATTTCTGCCATTTCTAGGCAAACATAATTACCTATCTAGAATAAGTTTAGCTCTTCTCCTTATGCCAAAAATAACGTGACAGCAAGTTTCTCCAAACTTGATAACTTCTCTCAAATCAGGCTGCTGCCATAAACAAAATCACTGCCCCCCCCCAAAAAAAACTACTTGCAGAGAAAGAAGGATAATTTTCATTGCAGTATAAACCTTTTTTAAAAAAAGAAAAAACAGTACAGTTATACAAAAACTGGATGTGACTCTCTTGAGATTTCAGTCAAGGGAATTTGCTGTAAATGAGGTTGTGACAGACATGCCAGAGGCCTAGTGGGAATGCTGAGAAGGCGAAGCCCGTCAAGAAGTGGCCATGGTCCACAATTCATGGACTCTCTGAGGCCTAGCTTCCATGTTTTGTGAAGGATGCTCTGGGGAGATTCTGAATAAATACTTGGTTTGCTTTTCATGGTCTTGAGCTTCTGACAGCAGTGTTTGCTGCTCCAAAACAGTGGCACCCTAGGATCGGTGAAACAAAAGACTGACACAAAACATATTGAGCTGTAAAGCAGTGCTAGCCAATGTCACACCCTCCTAAAGGCTTGGGACTACAATTTCCATCTGTCCCAAGCATGGAAGATGGGAGTTGTAGTCCAAAACATGCGGAGGATAGATATCATATGGGATACCTTGCAGTATATACTATATAAACACATATCCTTATAAACATACACATACCCATCCGATGTTATGGTCGCTTCTCTTTCTTTGAGAAGCAGAAGCAATAAAAAACCCACTCCCAGATCTTTCCCTGCATTTTGATGTTGCATCTGCAAAACCATCACTTTCAATATCCATTAGATATCTACAAAGCATTAACCCCAGTTCTCCCTTTATATTAAAGCTGCTTGCCTAATCTGCATATGCAGCACATGGAAGCTGTTAAATCCTGAGGTGGCAAGATGATCCAGGTGCAGAAAAGGGAGGGGGCAGCACAGTAGACCAGTCCTGGGTAAGTGAAGACACCCAGTCTGAAATTGTAGAAAGATATACATTTAAAAGGGGGGGGGGAATCAGAAGTAGAAAAGTGGAAGTACCATTCTTTAATTGCACAGCCACTGTCTTTCTTAACTGTTTTTCTTCATAGGGAAGTTTCCCCATACCTCCAAGCTTTTTTTATTTATCACCTCTAAATTGCATCTGTTTTTGCTCAGCTTAGATGTAATCACTACGGGTTTGGCTTTTAAAAAAACTCTCGCCATGTTACTGACACTGCACAATTTTTCCATCAGTTTGCTCAAGAGAACACAGCAGAAATAGGTCAGTAAATGTTCCAATGGGGAAACAGGATTCTTTTAGCTACTTGTGTTGATAATGGCATTATACCATTTATACCATTCCATTACACTACTAGATGCAATTTAACACACTTTTATGCAGAAGTTGGGGGAGGGGTTTTTGGTCCCCCCCAAATATAAACAATATCTTCTAAACTAACTGAGCCAGGTATTCCAACTAATCTAGTTACAGACACTTAGTCACAGTAAGAGTTCAGTGTTAAGAGTTACATTTAATCACTCTCCCAACAATTAAGATAAAAATAAAGCTAATGATACACATCACCCCACCAAAGAATTGCATCATTTTGCCTGACAAGTCCGTCAGATCTCTTTAGCAATGATAACTTTACTTACGTTGTGCAAACTTACAAGACTTCTGCACATGTACCTGTGCAGGATTGCAACCTGGCAGCCTGATAATCAGGGTTTGCCTTTGTTTCGTTGACATAAATACACCCTGCAGCCAGTTTTTTTTGCTCTTGCCTTTAAATTTCCATGAAAGCTGCCTATTCTGAAACATTCCTAGGCAGTCTGTTGTATCAGTGCAATTCAGGTAGAGCCTCCGTAATGGCACCCAAGATGCTACATAAAACACTGTTATTCAGCCTCATGGAGTCTGGCACTTCTTCATTCCAGTGCCAGAAGAAAGACAAAAGTAACATTTTGTATGTATTCAGTAAGACTATTAAATATTAAATGGATATAAATTTTGAACTATGATCTATACGTTTGATCTATAAATTCTTAAACATTTTGCTGCCTATCCAAGCAAAGTGACATTACCAGGCCTTTGTGTAACTTGCTTTCAAGGTACTGGTAACAGCAGTTAGACAGGTAGAGAACCACTGATATAAAAGACCACTGAGGGCCTCTCATTAAGAAGATTATATATATATTTTCTCTCATTAAAAAAACAACAACCCTAAGATAACAAACTAGAGCCAGGGCCTTTTCGGCTGTGGCCCCGGACTGGTGGAATGCTCTCCCACAAGAGACCAGGGCCCTGTGGGATTTGACATCTTTCCACAGGGCCTGCAAGACGGAGCTGTTCTGCCAGGCCTTTGGGCAGGATGCAGTTTGCCTTACCTTCCTTTGTATAAGACAAGCCCAAAGGAGGCCCTCAACCCGCTCACAGGTCCTTGTATGATCAGTGGAAACAGTTGGTTCTGGCAAGTATTAACCACTCTCAATTCCAACCTGATAATTGCCACCTGCCCAGATTTTAACTTGTCTGAATTAATTTTAATTAATTGGTGTCTGTTTTTATGCATATTGTGTTGTTTTTATGATGTTACCGGCTCTGAGCCCAGCCTCAGCCAGGGGAAGGGTGGGATACAAATAAAATTATTATTATTATTATTATTATTATTATTATTATTATTATCTCATCTGGAAAGGTTGCAAACTGGGTTTCAAGTGGTACACATGAAATGTATCCCAGAATGGTTCAGATAATCTGTACATTAGCCAGAAAGGTGATACCTCATAAAATTGTATCTCAGGGTGGCTTTGACTCTTACGAAAAGACAGCATTTCTGCACTAAGCAATACAAATCACACATGAGGTGGATTGTTGGCCTTTCAGAGTATAAAGTATGATCTCAAACTCGCCCTTTTTTATTATAGAACCTGTGTTCCTAAACACACATCTTTTACCCATTTGTATTTTTTGCTGAAATAAACATAGCAACATACAAAAACATTTCAGTACTATACTGTAAATAGAACAAGATCTCATTAACAGCATCACACCCCTTGGCAGTAAAAAAGAGAAAAAAAAGCTTGACCCACCCTAGAAATTAATAAATGGTAGGATTTTGATTATTTGAGATATGAAGAAAAAATACAAGCTGCAGAGGAATTCCTAGGCTAGCCCAAGGGCCATTGGCAATGCAAGAGAACTGTCCTTCCCCGCCACCCTGAGGTGTGAACAGAGACAGGGTATTTGGAAGGTTGTCAAGGTAACTGGGTGTGATGTCACAGGAAGAGTTTGGGGCCTTTGGCAGGATGCTTGGAATAGTTTAGAAAAGGGCAGAACTATCTTGGCAGGCCGGCTGAAGGCAGGCGGGGAGAGATGCCTTGGACTCCATTGCTGCACTGTTGTGGAGAACAAAGCCCCTCTTGAGATGACCATGCTGTAAGATCTGGGCTCTCTCCATCTAAATCAGGCGTAATTATGTGAGTAAATCATATTCCTTAAAGCTACAACAACCTCTGTCATGCCTCCAAAGGAGCACAGACCCTGGTTGAGGGCCAAGACACCTACAATCCCATGCTTACTCCCAATTAAATTTGTATAACAGGGATGGAGAACCTCAGGCCTAAGGGCCCCTCTAGGTCTCTCCATCTTGTTCTTAGGTCTCCCTGCTGTCAGGCTTCGGGAAAGCGGCTTTCTCCCTCCCTTTGGCCATGGATAAGCAGAACAAAGCAAAAATAGTCTCTTACCATTTAAAGAGATTTTAATGATCACAGCAAAAGAACAAAGAGTCCATCTGGGAGTGAAGGTGCTCCCAATTAAGGTTGCCACAAACTTCCCCCCCGTCACCCCGTCACTTCCGCATCTTGTAACCTGATCTCGCAACCAGCGTGCTTTTTGTGTAGCCACCTTATCTGCTCTACGTAACCTTAGACTGATAGGATGGGCACTTTACAGTGAGAGAGAGAGAGAGAGAGAGAGAGAGTCTGTTAGCTGTCTCTCTTCCAGTTCCTCTTCACCTTGCTGTTCACCTCCCAGTTCTTCCCAACTTTTGTCTTCAGAACTATGCCCCTCTGCAAACCACTGTTCCAAATCTATACTGCTCCACTGCTCCTGGGCAGCTTCAGGATCCTGGTCAGGAGCAGGGGGAGAGGGAGAGGGAGGCTCCCACCATTCCTTATCAGATCAGTAGTCTCTGCCTGGTCTCTGACACACCCCCTCCAGAGCACATCACTCTTGTCCAGCCCACGCCCCCTTGCTGGTCTTCCTTGCACCGCTCTTGAGTGTTTTTGCCTGGCAGGAATTTGTCCTTGAACTCTGGTCGTTTTCTTTCCTTGCCTGTATGGAGGATGGAGAGGGGTATGCAAGTGTGTGTAGAAACCAGCCTGCTGTACAAAGGTGATGTTTACATTGGTTTCTCCATCCTATTTTGCCTCTGGTCCTGCTCACCGCTGTTACACGACTCCTGGAAGGTTTGCAGACCTCAGGTTGAAAAAGGTGCCCTCCCACTGGTGTATCTCAGCCTAAGTCTTCACTGAACTCTGTGGACTTACTTCTGAGTATGTAGGAACAGGATTGCACTATAAGCTTTTGTTCCACAAGGCAGCTGTGCAGGAATTCTGGAACTTGTCCTCTTTGTGTCTGAACTTGTCTTTCCAGATACTGCGTAATTGATGGGTAGGTAAAAGTTTGAGGCAATATCTGCAGGATGATTCAACCTGTAATTATATACGATTTTGATTTATCACACATAGTTTTAAACTTACTTCATAAGAATATATGATGTCAATATTTAGTATCTTATTTCCAGTGCTTGACTGCAAGAAAATTCTTTTTTTAAAGTTACCATATATGTTATTTTTTTCATGGCAATTGCCCTTAAACACCCCCTCCCAAATTCTGTTCTTAGCTCTGTGTGGGAATTGAGGGGTTCATTCTAATGACTCTCAGTATCCTTAACAAACCACAGACCCCAGGATTGTTGGGGTGAAGCCACAACAGTTTAAATTGGTATGATACTGCTTCAAATGTAAAGTGTAGATGGGGCCATATTCATATGTGAGTCACTGATGATTACTATTAGTATTATTTATACATTTGGCAGCTCTGTTGCTATGAACAGTGCATGTCACTGAATATTTATGATACAACACTAAAGTAGGTAATCATTACTCCCATTGAACACAAATGGAATTGGGTATTATGATGACAAATGACCTCTAGCTGAGCTGCATATGAACCTTGGTTTCATATATTTGAACCACATATTATTGCAAAACAAGAAGCCAACTGTACTTTTGGTTTAATTTTTATTCTATATTCTATATTATGATATATAAGATTCTATATTATATTATATAATATATACACACACATATATATAATCACATATATATAAAGTTGATACATTTTAAATAAAATAAACCTAGTTTGCCTTGGTTTTACAACTGCTCCTACCTTTAGCTGAGGAGGCAAGTTCTGTTCAGCAGAGAAAAACAAGTTTTCTTAAACTTTTCATTCAGATTATCAGCAACAAGGGTACAATTTATGAGGGGAAACAAACACATCTGTCAGCCCCTTTTTAGTTTACTGCTAATTGTTATTCAACACTTACATGCAGCTAGAGTTCAGGTATGAGATAGACCATATTTTACATTTTCCTATGCACTAAATGCCTCATAAAAACAGTATGACTCCATGCCACCTATCCTTTGGGTCATTTAATGCAGGAAATAGAGTAACCTGCTAAATTATTTATTTCTCATAGAGTGACAAGGCTATGAAAACCCACAAACCTTGAGCATTTTGGCGCTGGCATTGATATGGGAGTCTATAATTCTACCCTTTCAAGTACCAATGGCCACACTCCTTTTTGACTACAGAGAGCACTCCAGGAGATTATGCAAGAACATAATTTTTTGGGGGGAGGGGGGACAGGGTAAACAAGCCTGCTAGATTTATTGATTATGCTACAGAGGGGATGTAGAGCTATAGGGTAATGAAGACAGAAACCACCGAAGTGTAGCCCTGAGCTGGTATTCAAGGATTTGTATCATATATCATTTATGGTTCACATCTTTTGCAAAAAGGTTCACAATCCAAGTTCAGCAAGCAAATTTGCCTCCTTGCAGAAGGGCAGATTTAAATTGCTCAAAAGTCTTTCAAGGCCTCTAACTGCACAGTTTCCAAGGCAGGTCAAAGCAAAGGGACTAAAGAATAAGCCTCTTTGGTTTTATCAGTAGCAGGTGATTTTTGCGTGTGTGTGTGGGGGGGGGGGATTTGAGACCAGCATATGAAGTTAGCAAATCAGTTGTCTGGCCTAGGTGATTTCTGACATTATTAGGGCATCATGGAACTGGCTTATGTGGAAACAACTCTTCTCAACAGTCAGGCGTGACAGGAATAGGACCTTTACAACTGTAGCATCACGTGGGTTAAGACATATGGGTTTGTCTGGAAATTCTGAATCACCCAAAGCAAGTACCATGAATATTCCAAAGCAGGGTAAAAGGTTCATTAAAAGAAAACAGAAGAGAAGATGCAATCAGACATATAATGTAACAAATTCAAAGATAGAGTGCTAATGACTACATTGACCTACTTGAGTTATTGAAGCTTACATGACTGATTTTTAGATTGTTTTGCAGAGTTTTTATTTCATTCCAGGCAGACATTTGTTTTTTCAGGTAGAGAATAAAAGCCATTTAAAGTGTGTATACCTTGTGCCCATACCCCACCAGTCTTCCATGGTGGTGCTACCTCAAAAGAAAGCCTTCATTTATAGGAGAATTCTCAGGTATGAAGAGCGGTCTTTTGGCAATCAGTTGGCACATAACAGTTACATTTAAGCTTAGTCATCATGCTGATACTAAACCAGAGTCATACTGGCTAGGTAGGAAATGATGAACAGCTAATAGGAAGTATTTAAGGAAATCTTTCCATACCTGTTTGAAAGGATTATTCAGTAAGTGGCACAATGGGCATTAAATCAATGTAAGGCATTGGTGTAAAGCCAGTGAATAGGAAATACAGAATTTTACTATCAGTACAATACAAATAAAGCATAGTTCTGCATATAAAAACACATTTCTGTGTGAAAAGTAAAAAAATAATAATCAGCCCTTCTATTTGTAGCTAGGGCAGCATCAAACTGAACAGTAATTACGTGTGCTATAGACAGAGATTGCTCCAATTATGACAGAGTTGATGTCTTTCAAAACTGCCCAGTCGACTAATGAATTTAAAAGAGGAAGGCGTATGTTCCCTTTCCAGAACTCTTGTATAACCATTCCAAATTTCTAATCATTTATTGGCTGTAATTGTTGAAAGAAACAAACTTGACCACTGTCATAGAAGCTATGCACACTCTGTGCCCTTAGATCAGAAAATAGCCATTCAGTGCTGTCCAAATTCTTCCTTAGAGGATTTTAGCTAGAACAGTCTGTTTGCTCTGCCAAACAGTGTCTCTGCTGCCGTTTGCTCTGGCATACAGTATTGTAAAAGTAGAGTGCTGAATTGTAGGCTGAATTCTCTGTGTTATAAGAGCAATTAATAAAATGCAGTCTTTATTTTAAAGAAGAGTCAGTATGTAAGCTTGGCAAACTATGGTTTGTAAAGAAAAGAAAAATGATGCACATGTTGATTAAAAGGAATGCTAACTAAAGATGAAATATGTATGAATGAATACTAAAGCTAATCACACGTGATATGGCCCAGCTGTGCACTAAGTCAGGCTTCTCTTTCATGTAAGATAAAGGAAGGCAGGTTTATGTAAACATGTAACAGCAATCTTGGCAGCTCCATGTGGAACCAATTGGGGCAAAAATGAGGCAAGATGGTGGCAGATCCCATCAGCGATCTTTTCTAGATTGGTCCTCAGTGCTGTAAAAAAACCAGTAAGTGTATTGACTTATGAAGTTTGTAAGCAGAAAGTCAGGGGTGAGTTTATTTTTTAAGGCAGCAAGGGAAAAAGAAAAATAACCACAGAAAGAATATTAAAGTGGCAAGGGAAATATAACTGGGGGAGGGGAAGATCAGAATTGTTTGGAAAGAAGGCTTCCAGAGTGAGAAAGGGATGGAAAAATGATTGGGAACAAACAGGAGGGTGAACTAACTGCAGGGGCATACCTAGGGGTTAGAGATGTGTGTGGCGCTGTGGGTTAACCACAGAGCCTAGGACTTGCCGATCAGAAGGTCGGCAGTTCGAATCCCCGTGACGGGGTGAGCTCCCATTCCTCAGTCCCTGCTCCTGCCAACCTAGCAGTTCGAAAGCATGTCAAAGTGCAAGTAGATAAATAGGTACTGCTCCGGCGGGAAGGTAAACGGCGTTTCCATGCACTTCTCTGGTTCGCCAGAAGCGGCTTAGTCATGCTGGCCACATGACCCGGAAGCTGTACGCCGGCTCCCTCAACCAATAAAGCGAGATGAGTGCAGCAACCCCAGAGTCGGTCACGAATGGACCTAACGGTCAGGGGTTCCTTTACCTTTACCTACCTAGGGGTTAGCTAGGTTGGCCCCTGCCAACAATGCAGGGTAGCTCCTCACCCTTGCAAAATGTGTGCCTCCAGGCATGGGCTGTTGCAGCATTCCCATGGAGCCCCTTTCCCAGTCACTTGGCAGCACTGGTGGCTAGCACAACAGGGCTCCCTGTGAGGACACAACAGCTTGGCCCTCTGCCTAGTACAGCCGCTGCTCCCTGCCCTCTGTTCCCCCTGCTTGCCACAAGGGAGTGCAGCCTTCCAGCTGATGATTGAGAAGCATCAAGCAAGGCTCTTAATTCAGCATAGCTGAGTTGCTTTGCCCTGGTTTTCTTCCCGCTTTGACCAATTTACAGTGTGAGCGCACCCCAAAGAGCAACAGCCATTGACTTAAGCAGGGCTTACTTCCGAGTAAAGTGTGCAGAGGGACACAACCTCCAAGTTAGTGCTTTTCTGCTGGCGCCTTGTCAGAAGTAACAAAAAGGCAAGCGAGGTATTGTCAGAAGTTCCTGCCTCTGGATTTAGGCTTGCAGTCCTGTGTACCCACTTTCCTGTTAGTAAGCTCAATTGAACTTAGTGAGAATTACGGTACTTTTGAATAAAGTAGAGACATCACCTTGCCAACAAAGGTCCGTATAGTTAAAGCTATGGTTTTCCCGGTAGTGATGTATGGAAGTGAGAGCTGGATCATAAAGAAGGCTGATCGCCGAAGAATCAATGCTTTTGAATTATGGTGCTGGAGGAGACTCTTGAGAGTCCCATGGACTGCAAGAAGATCAAACCTATCCATTCTGAAGGAAATCAACCCTGAGTGCTCACTGGAAGGACAGATCCTGAAGCTGAGACTCCAATACTTTGGCCACCTCATGAGAAGAGAAGACTCCCTGGAAAAGATCCTCATATTGGGAAAGATTGAGGGCACAAGGAGAAGGGGACGATAGAGGATGAGATGGTTGGATAGTGTCTTCGAAGCTACCAACATGAGTCTGACCAAACTGCGGGAGGCAGTGGAAGACAGGAGTGCCTGGTGTGCTCTGGTCCATGGGGTCATGAAGAGCCGGACACGACTAAATGACTAAACAACAACAAAGACATTTTTATGATTGTGCTGTTAAATGCCTATCTTGAGTTCTTGATCTAATGGTCATAAATTGTCATCTCTGATCAAGACCCCTGTCAATAAGCTATCAAGAAAGATGAAGTTTATCTACTTTGAGATCAGCAACCAGGCTGGATGGTGGTGGTAGAATTGATCGTAACTGTATCAGCAGTTCTGATTTGGTCTCAAAAGCTGCAGCTCCCTTCCCTGGCCTTCCAAGGAAAGGAAGGCAGCTCCCTGATTGCCGTTTCCAAGTCTTTGATTCAAAACTGGCAGCACAGAATGTTTACAGAGTGAGGTGACCACCCTTTCTTTATATGTGTGACTTGGAAGGTCATCTTGATGACGGTAACATTTGTATCATGGGCTGAATTTTTTAAAGAAACACTCTGATTAAGACTTACTTATTCACATGTAGGAGATACTCAATTTAAACGCTGAAATATAAGTGGGCCAGACTCCTGGTCTGCGCTTTGTTTTGTTTGATGTGTTGGCGTTGTGCTTATTTCTTTATTTCAGATTTTAGGGAGAAGGAATAAACCATACTGTAATTAGCAGCTGCATCTTAATTGGACTCTCCATTTTATTTTAATTAAGAACAACTAGACCTGGGGCAAACTTCCAATACACGCTCTTGCTCATTCACCACCTACTAGATGCCCTCATTTTTCCAATGTAGGACAACACCATGCCCATCCTTACAGGAATTATATTCTGACAAATCTATCTTTCAGAACACTCAACACCATTGCATTATTCCAGTTTAGTCAAGAGTGATGTATCCAACTCTAAAATAGCCATGCCACTAATTTCATGGGATTGTTTTCTTGCCAGCAGTGGCCTACATAAATAAGAGTCATCTACTTTTAATGGAAGTTTCCTGATTCAAACCCTTTTATTATTCTTAAAAACATGACAAATGCATGATTTTTGAATGACAACTTTCTCTACCATTTTATTTTCCACAGTATCAACAGTATGTAATCTTTGGGCTGTGAGATGCACTTCTGCCATCTTTCACTGCATTGCTAAAACGATTCCTGGCATACATTTCTATTTCTGACAATTGGCCAATGAGATTATACAAAGTTGAAGGGAACATCCAGTGAGAACTATCAAAGGCTGAAATTATAGACTAGTCATCTCTATTCTGGAGTGCCACACAGGTCTATTCTGTCCTTCAAGCTTTTCAACATACATGGCATTTATTTATTTTTAAGTATCTGTATAAAACAGCCGGGAGATGTTGTCCAGAGTTTTGGAGTGGGTTGTCATCAGACCTTTCATCTCTGTTTTCTTCTTGCCATCTCTCCTTCATCTCTCCTGAAACAGACTTGGCAGTTTTGTATTTGAATGATTACCTAAGTATGGTAATGGGAGTGAATAACCTGACATAATTAAGGCAAGACAGAGTTCCTCACGGTGGGTGGTCCTAGAACAACATGCAAAAGCAGAAATGCCAGTTCTGGATGGTTCACATTCCTCCTCCTGAAATAGCAGGACTGCAGTTTGTGGGCGCTCCTGCTTCTGGGTCTCCTGGATTTTCCGGCCGATTCTGTATCCCAAAGCATGTTTGGCAAGCTTTGGCTCAACACCAGCTGTGCTCCTTCTTACAACAACAATAACTTGGCCATGACTGTTGGCCTCCTTACTTTTTAAACTAGACTTTTGTAATGTGAAATATGTAGGACTGAAGACAACTTGGAAACTTCTGCTGGAGCTGAATGCAGCAAGAGCATATAAGACTGCTAGAGCTAGATGCTGCTCACCTCTTACCTTTACATCACTATGCAACCTGAGAGCAACTTCCTCCATGCTCCTTGCCATTGATTCTGGTAATGAGATGTTGCTTTTGGGTGCCGCGTCTGCTGCATATCAATATGTCTTCAGCAGCCAACAGAGCTGCTTCTTTTATTAGCGATGGTCCAGAGACATGCTACATCAAAGTGAATGGGTCAATTCAGCATGCTTATTTCAGACAGGCTTTCATGGAGTTGGAAGGGACCACGAGGGTCTTCTAGTCCAACCCCCTGAAGTGCAGGAATCTTATGCCCAACTTGGGGCTCAAACCCACAACCCTGAGATTAAGAATCTCGTGCCGTACTGACTGAAGGTGCCAGAATTGCAGTTCATGCCATTCATTTTTTGTTTATCTCTCATTAGGATTAATTTATTGTTTGCATTTTGTTTTACTAAACTCCACTTTTATGAGAATTTTAAAACTGAAAAAAGAGGGTTTTTTTTGATACAAATAAATAATGCGAACATTCACAGTGCGCCCCCCTATGAACACAAAAATAGTTTGAAATCACAGTGAGGTTGATCATTAGCTACATTTTTTAAAAGGTAAAATGGGGCATTTTTATATGTTCTTTTTCAAAAACAGATTGAGTACATGACTAGAAGGATGTGATCATTCAGAACTGTTGGCTACAACATTTAACTTGGCTTGATTTAATGAGATTGCTTAATTTAGTGGGCACAATGGCACTCGCTTCAGTGTAAGCAGTATACAGAATAATGTATGTGAGAATGGATCTCAACTATGGGTGTATTTTGTTTCAAACACATATGCCTGACCATTTCCTTCAATGTTGGGCAGAAGGGGCTTCCCAGTTCAATATAGGCTATGGAGTAGCCCATTCCTGTCCAGGGTCCTAGCATGCAGAATACTTCCACAAAGAGCAATAATAGCTTGTGCACTCAATAGAGTTATGTAGATGAAAGAATGAATCTGTTGCCATGTGGGGATACAGTCTTGCATTTCCATATTTGTGTGGTGATCTTTACAAGGGAAGAGCTGGACAACACTATATGATTGAGCTATATTCCAGTAAACTGTATCAGGGATATTATATACAGTACATTAAACTATTCGTGTTGAATACAATAGCAGATTTGGATATGTTATTTATTTTGCATCACAGGGTGTGGGGGGGACACACACTTCTTTTCCTCTTGTTTCTTCTTTTATTGTAATTTAAAGACTGAGCTGCTGTACTGAACTTTGCACACTTACTTCAGTATTTAGCTGCTGCTTTCTTACCAGATGATTTAGGACCTTAATTCAGACGGTCCTTTAACCCTAAGATAAGAAGTGATAATACCTGAGACAGCCCTTGACAACTGCTTAGAGACTTCAGTTGGTACCCAGTGTGTTGGTGCACATAAGGTGTGGTATAGAGGTTAGAATGTTGGACTAGTAGCAGAGAAGCCCAATTTCCAATCCACATTCAGCTGTGAAGGTCACAAGTCTAACCTACATCACAGGCTTGTTGTAAGGATGCAGTGGGGTGGAACAACATTCGCTGCCCTCAGCTCCTTGGAATGACGGGATTAAAATGTCATAGATTTGTTATGCTTCCTGGCTTGCCTAGGTTATGTTCCACGTGCTCTAGCAGCATCCAGATATTAAAGGTCTGTGTCAACCCTTCCTTTTTAGCGTTTCCAGCTGAGTTACTTGTGGGGAAAGGGGGCAGCCTGAGGAAAAGGTGGGGTTGGTGGCATGGAGACCTCTACCTGGGTCATGTGCCTGCTGGTGACATCAGCAGCAGGAATATGACAGAAACCCAATTTGGAATAGGGGTTAGCCAAAAATAATTATTTTAAATTATCCAGTAGACACTCTCTCCTCCTCCTTTTTTTTTTTTAAAGCAGCCCAATTCCAAATTGGAGTGCATTTCAAGCTGCTTCAAGCATGCATCTATGTTCTAGGTCAGTGTTTCCTAAACTTGGTTTCCCAGCTAATTTTGGACTACAACTCCCATCATCCCTGGCTAGCAATACCAGTAATCAGGGATGATGGGAATTGTAGTCCAAAAACAGCTGGAGACTCAACTGTCTTCTTCCAGTGTGATAGCCAGTGTGGTGTAGTGGTTAAGAGCGGTAGTCTCGTAATCTGGGGAACCGGGTTCGCGTCTCCGCTCCTCCACATGCAGCTGCTGGGTGACCTTGGGCCAGTCACACTTCTCTGAAGTCTCTCAGCCCCACTCACCTCACAGAGTGTTTGTTGTGGGGGAGGAAGGGAAAGGAGAATGTTAGCCGCTTTGAGACTCCTTAAAGGGAGTGAAAGGCGGGATATCAAATCCAAACTCCTCCTCCTCCTCCTCCTCCTCCTCCTCCTCCTCCTCCTCCTCCTCCTCTTCTTCTTCTTCTTCTTCTTCTTCTTCTTCTTCTTCTTCTTCTTCCTACATGCACCATAGCTTTAGTTTGAACACCTTTTCAAGGTGCTCAAATCCCATTTTTGTTTGGCAGTAATCTAGTGATTGTGGCTGAGGGTGATTTCAGTGATACATTTGAAATAATGTTTTTTAAAAAAAGATTTTACTGTTTGTATGTGTGTATATACGTACACACACACCAACCCTGAAGGTGTAAGGCAGGGTAAGTTGTAACATTTAGACCCAGATTTTTTTGTATGGCGACCTACAAATTTATTTGGAATGCATTATAAGTTTATATAGCTGAGTAAACTCTCGGGTTTAAATATATGTTGCAGGTGGGGCTGGGAATGGCATAGCAAGCCAAAACAAAACAAAACAAAACAACAAAGCATTTATTCAAGCAATGTATGCATCAATCAGAGAATGAAATGTATCCAGCTCCCAGTTAATATCTGTGTTACTCAAAACTTAATTACTTCACAGCATGTAGTGACATCAAAAGGAATGCCGTATGTTGGGAAATAGAGGGAGATCTCAACATCTTGCTTATGTTTTCTTTCACACAGCCACATGTGAAATACAGGAATGTAGGCAATGGCAGAGGGGAAGGCAGAGAAATGAAGGAGGAGACAGCTTGCATGGGAATATAAGGAAGCAGAAGCAAGAGCGAAATCACATCAAAGCCAGCATTACTTTCAATGGGATTAGATAGTCACAGAAAACATTTTCAGCTCTTAACTGAACATTATATTCTTACATTACTATAGCTTTATGTTCTGATTCCCCCCCCCTCTTTGCATCTTCAACATCTGCTTAGAAATAATAACAGGAACTGGTGATTGCATTTTCTTTTCCACCTGCCATTCCACATACCGTGTTCCTTCCCACCTGTCCCTTCTCTTTCTTTCAAAGGGATACCAAACAAGACTGGGGATGTTTGACAGGTCCATTGTTGCCCAGAGTATGGGCCATTATTTTCTTCTACCCTTTTATCATCCCGAGTCATTCCAGCCAAACAGATTCTGCAAAACCTGCAGAGACCATAATGAAACAGAACAACAGCAAAATGAATGTGTGTGATTTGGACAGCAATGGTTCAGCCGTAACACCTCCAGAATGAAGCAGAGAGAGAATTTTCCCTCTTCCTTTTGACCATTTCTTCCTCTGAGCTGTTCCAGGAAATCTGCAGGAGAGGACGGGGGTGGGGGTGGGGGGAGCAACTGGAAAGCCAGATGGCAGCCTTGAGGAAGCTATATTCAGTCTGCAAGCTGCCAGTTACTGGCACCTATAATAGCACAGATAATATACTTTCTGATCTGCTGTGAGGTGAAACTGGCTTTGGCACCCATCAGTGAGCTGTCCGCTGCACTAAAGTCAACAGGAAAGTCCTTGTGGATGGGGGAGCACTGTATGTGCACTGAATCTTTCATTCCTGCAAGAGATTTATTGGATTGGACTGATAGGGACTTGGGGAACAGAGAAGGCATCTTTGAGACCCTGCTACCACTCACCCAGCTTTCTGCACCATAAAAAGATATTAATGTGTTCAGAGCCATCACAATCTCCTTCTCCACTAGAAACACCTGCACAACAGCCATAGCCAGCTGTGGCTTCCCTGCTCATCTGTGGTTAAAACTCTAGGGCACCTTAACTTTCATCCAATTGACAATTAAAAAATAAAAATAAAAAATCACACTCATGGTTTTTGGGGTGTATTCTATACTTTTAGGCAACTTTCCATTGTATGGTGGGGTAGAATGCACACTTCAGAAAATCTGTTTTTCTGCAGTGTCAGAATACGCAAGCCCCCAGAGCCAGAAAACACTTGTTCAGAGGAGGTAGAATTTGTCTGTGCAGTAAATATTTGCAGTTTTCCCATTGAAACCAAAGGATCCTGAGGAGCACATGGTTACTTGGGAATGACAGAGCCAATACAAGAGGTTGCAAGGCAGCTGTTGGGCAATTCAATAGACTAGAAAGAGGAGACATGAAGTATATAACACATCGTGGACCTGATAGTATCTATGAATAGCTCACTGGTTTCCCAGGAAGTAGGATTGGGCCTGTCTGACACACATTTACTCATACATCTTTTGCAGATGCAATTTATATTGAGTCAACCATAATGATTTGATTATCCAGTTAGGATGTCACTTTATTGTCCGTCACATGCCTGTTCAATTTGACTTGAGAATTGAGATCATATTGCCTGACATTGAGTTCATATTGACTGACATCTGCAAACCTGTTCCTGTTGTGTTTCCACTTCAGTAGCTTTGTACTTAGATGATTCAAGAGCAACAGTAAGTTCTATTTTGGGCAGGAATGCTGTGCTATGTGTGATACAGCTGAAAATCACAAGCCTGGAAGATCAGAGAATGCACCTTGTGTTGACTTACCTTGCTGGCTTCCTCTGTAATAATTTTTACATTGACTTCTGTTGGGAGACTTCATTATAGTTGCTGTCTTTCATAATGGCTGTCCTTATGGTCACATACATGCAAAGTAGCAGAAAGCGGTACAGTTAACTGCAACTCAGTTCAAACAATTCCAATTATGTGCCCCAAGATATACCACAGAGAGGCAAAGCCAGACTTATTAAAATGTGATTCTGGCCTTAG
Organism: Podarcis gaigeae; assembly: GCF_964106915.1. Classification (NCBI taxonomy): domain Eukaryota; kingdom Metazoa; phylum Chordata; class Lepidosauria; order Squamata; family Lacertidae; genus Podarcis; species Podarcis gaigeae. The sequence goes on along the minus strand of NC_139680.1, from coordinate 37,016,270 downwards.
CCAAGAGCTCTGTTTTCCTTTTCTCAGACATTCGCACTACTCTAAATAATAATAGTCAATTTACGCCAGTGGTGGCCCATGCAGTTCTCTCCTTGTTGGAAATGGAAAATAGATCTTATTATCTTTGACCACTGGCCTTCACTGATCTGCACCATGTTTTTCACAATGCCGCCTTTCTAAGTTACAGTACCTGATATTTTCCCTTTGAAACAGAGCGTGCAAGTCAGGAAATAGTTTGCTCCAACCACGTTTTATTGTATTCTGTCTGGACGTTAACAGAGAAGCCCTTCTCCTTTGTGTACTTCGGGAGCTTTTTACAGTGAGGCCTTTCTAAAGCTCTTTGGTTTGTGCTGATTTATAATCTCTTGCAGCTTTTACTGAAAGTCTTCTAGGAATTAAAGCAATCTCCCTCTCCTGCGGCCCCTGCACCAGACTATCATGAGCTGATGATCCACTGGGTTTCTCGCCCTCTGTCCATCCACACGGACAGATCTACCTGTGTGGTTTTCTGTGCTTGAAAATATATCCAAACTAAAGTGACTGGTTAGAGACTGATTAACCTGCCGGGTCGCAATATATAACTAGGTAATCTGTATTCTTTGGCAAGATCCGTACTTAAGCAGTGAACCCTACATAAATGGCTTGCTTCTGTTTCAGCAAAATTCCTCTACTGCAGGACTGGGAGCTGAAAGACTGCCTCATTAGGAAGTCAGTGAGAAATGAGAAGTTCCTCCCCCCACCCATGGCAGCATTTGAACTTACCCTGATTAGTGGAATTGCCAAAGTATACATAATCTTTGCTGGGTCACCTCCAGGGTCTAACCTCATGTTTCTTTCCCATCAGCTACTCCCCTCCCTTCCTTTCCTGCCATGTAACTCACTCACTGGGCAGCATTGTTTAACTTAGGAATTCCTACTTATATCCACACCCCTCGCTCCTGCTCCCCTCCCCTTTTTTATATCCCAGCTAAATTCCTCCCGCATGTCCCCTCGGGAACACGTAGGCCTGCTTAGTGCCCACCTCCACTTCTCATCCAGATTATTAAAACGGCTCCAACCGTTGGTGTTTCTTTGCACACAGAGACGCCTTTGCAGGAGGACAGAAAGCACTGACTCTGGGACCCTCTCACCCTTAAGTTGATGGGACCATAGGCAGAAAATTCAGCTGCTTAGGTGCCTAAGCACAAAAACCGGGTGGGGAAATGCAGCACCACCGGTAAGTGATGTACTGCATATCTAACTGAGGGGTGCCACTGATAGAGGAGGAAAGAACAATTAATTGCATTTAAAATAGGCTTTGCTGCCCTCTGTGTCTTCCTTTTATTTTCTGACAGTTATATATGTAAGAACAGGTATCTGAGACAAATGCTAAGGCAACGTTTTGTTGTACTGTTGGGGGAAAAGACGCAAACCTGAAATTTTGGAGCTTTGCTTGCCATCTATGCTAGCAAAGATTTAAATTTATATGCACGGCTGTGAGATGAAAGTGGGTGACATTATTAGGCCGTGTATGTTCATGTTTAAGCTGTCTTTCTTTCCTTACAGGCAATACCAACTTTTCTGTTATTTGTGCTGTTTTCTTGGGTTTCTGGCATCCACTACTGCTCAACAGCAGACAAGTAAGGGTCTATTTTATTACACGTAGTAAAGATGTTGGCAGTGAAAACAGTTCTACCGTACTCAGAGCCTTCTCCTGCAATCCTATACCTATTTATACAAGAGCAAGTACCACTGAATTCGGTGGGGATTACTTTTGAGTAGACATGTATAGGATTGCACTGTAACAAATTGAACAATGGGATTAGATTCTTATGTGTGCGTGATAAATGTGGGTATGTAAATGAGAAAGAAGGGCAGCTTGAATTTTTGGAAAACTGCCTTTTGATATCTGGCATTTAAACCTATCTCTTACATTTAGTATTTTAAAAAATGCAGTGTAAAGGAAACAGAGTGAACGTTATTATATTCTTAAAATTACACATTTATAAATTAGCATGGTGGTGAATTTTATTGGATCCACATTTTCTGAATGTGAATTGGATTGCGTTGTATAGAACAACTTGAGGAAGAGTTCTGTATAGCCCAAAAGCAGGAGCACTCATACAAAGCAGAGTCAATAAAAAATGCAACCTCAGTAGAACAGGGACACTCAAGCCTGTTAATAATGACAAAGAATCTTGTGACTCCTCAAAGATTAACACATTTTATTGTGATGTAAGTGGCTAACAAACATTTCCCTTTGTAAATTTCATTCCTTGGGACCAACATATCTCCAGCTGTCTATTAAGAAGACATGTTGGATATGGACAATAAATGCTAATTAGCAAAATGAAATCCCTAAAAGAATAGCAAGCTCAGCTCTTGGGGAAGAAGAGGCAACAGATTTTGCATGTTCCATTTTCCAGGCTTGGAAAATGGAAATCTACATCTAAGTGTCAGTTCTTGAAATAGACCAGACGCTCTCTGTATTCTGGAAAGGTGTCTCTTTTCAAACTGTGTAAGCCTTTCTTCCAGCCTCCAGTGACATTTTCCATCTTGGCTTGAAATATTGCATAGGTAGAATCCCTAAAGCTACCTTAAACCAATGTTTAAGTTTCCTTTTTGGTTCTTTAGGGAGGGGTTTAGGGTGTCGCATGAATAGGCTGGGATGTGTGCTCACAGAGAGGGGGTGTTTCAAACAGTGAAATGGCTACTTGTTCATGCAAGAGGCTTTTTAAAAAAGTTCTTCTTCAGAACTCCCTCCCAGCTCTTGCTCTCACCTTACAGGGCTTGTTGTGTGATCAAACATGGGAGAGGAAAGAGTGGGAACATCTGAAATATCAAAGAGGAAGGGAAGGAAGCCAAGAGCTTGGATTCCCAACTGCTGGTTTTGCTGGAGCAGAGTTGGCACTGGCTTTCTTTGAATTATATATAGGTGTTGACTTAGCTAACTAGCTAGCTACAACTTTTTCATGGTTGTCCAAACCACAAATAGCTCGGCACTGTAGAACTCTTTATATTACAAACCCATGTCAGAGACGGCAGAGGCTCTTCAGAAATGGCAGGGAAGGGAAGGGGTGTCCTCTACTGCTCTCTGTTTTATATATTTCCCAAGAAACCTAACACAATTATCTACCATAATCTGGCCATTGTGGATGTGATGACAGTCTCAGACAGTCTCACCATTAGCTTCAATTGCTCCAGTTTGGCCCTTTTTTCCTCCTGTGACTTTTCATTAATTATGTTTCCTCTGGAGCCTTTTGCACCCCAACCCTAAATGAAATAAGTTTGGAAGTAAATACTATTAATTTCTATGAAGTTAAAATCCAAGGATATGACTCAATGTCCAAGGCTATTCAACAGCATGAAGGTTGGTTTTGGGTTTTGTAAGCTAAGGTGTTTTAATTGTTGTTTTGGAATGTAACCTGCAGTGGGACCGTCACAGGAAGGTTAGGCTGATAAACTGATAAATTAAATAATGGACATAGATGCCTGTGTCTGGTGTTTCTTGCAGGATTTCCACTTACATTCAATTCCAACACAAAGACTGACCTCTGCCCACCCACTAGGTTTCGCCAAGATGATCTACCAGGCAAGTATACTCTAATGATGTCTTCCAAATAAATTGTTTCAGACCTCTGTTTTGAAAACTTCATCCTTGCAGACGTAGCTATCTGTCTATTATCTTGCTTCCTTGTGTCAATTGTAATGTCCAAGATTTCTCACCACATTATTAAAAACAAGCTACATAAAAAACAAACGTTTTAATTTAATTTGAAACAGGTTTTTTTTTTTTAAATGAGTTAAAACAGCAGGGGAGTGCATATCAAAAGAGAGACCAAAGGGAAAACTCAGGCTAGGTTTTCAAGCTACATGATTGCTCAATGGAAGGTTTTTTTAAATGTGCATATTTGTTCCTTTAGGATATGACCTGATTTCACAGTTCCAACTTGATAAAGCTGCTTCCAGAGGCATCATCCAGCGTGTGGTGGGCTCCACAGCTTTACAAGTGGCTTACAAGTTAAGCACAAATGTAGACTTCAGGATCCCAACTAGGTAATCTATACTGTTGCTTTCATTATTTGTTTTTAAATCTATGTTTAAATGCACAACTCTCCCATTACTTAGCGGGGCAGAGTACCTTGCAAGATATAAATTGTGCCCTCCATCCCACAAATTACTTCCCTCTTTTGCTTCTGGGTGAAGCTACCCAAATTTATTGTGTACACCAGCTGTTTGCGTTGTGATGCATGCAAATAGCATCTGAATTCAGAGTGAAGTGCTTGTGCAGCTACTCTACATGCTGCGTTCTTTCCCAGTTGAGCCTTTCTGTTGTTTCCAGAGATTACCGAGAGTTAGTTCATATATGAATATTCATCAACTGAAGCCCACAGTATCAAGTCCCAACTTCCATGTGTGAAATAGCCCTCGTGGCCAGACAGACAGGGTCATATCACCCCATGCTGCCTCTAGCACAATAATTCCCAGTCAAGGAGCTTCAAACATTCAGCTGCAAGTAACTGAGTAGTAATTCTCTGAGTGATGAGATGTTGAGTACAGTACCTTACTATCTCATAAGACAGGTACTAACTTTTATGGGGAATATCTTACCCTTTTTTTTTTGTACAGACATCTGACAGGGTCACCCAAGCAAGCATTGCCCTGCAGCTTCTCCACCACTATTAAAACAGCAAAAGAAAAAAGACTACTGAATATGCATTTTCACTTATGCACTTAAACTAAATTCACTCCAGCCCCACCATTGATATTACACAGATTTGCAACTGCTTCTCAAGTACCCAACACACGTGATTGTGTGAACCGGTCAGTTGAAATCGGCGATATTCACAAATTAACAAGAGACCCAACACTGTTTTGCAGAAACTTCAGGAAGCCTGACGTTGGCAAACTCTCAACCGGCTACATTTGTCCTTGTTTCTCCAGCATTAAAAAATATATATAAAAAAATTAAAGAGAAATGATATGTTAGCATATAAAACAATTTATTAGGGCAAGATATATTCCCACCTTACAATGTGGAACATGTTAGAATCTTAAAACATTTCTGCCACAATTAGAATCTTTTGTGAGCTAGGGGAAAGAATGTGGCATGGTGGCTTACCAAGGTGCAACACAGAAGATTATATTTACAGGCATCAATTCCAGGTTCCCAAATTAATAGTGGGTGTTTAATCTGTGAGTGAATTGCAGAGGCCACCTTAGATGAGGCTGTAGCATATTTTACGCAACTTGCCTAGCCTGACTGTGAGTAATACAGCTCCTGCTAATAAAGCCGTTACACCTCAACGCCCTACACTATCGTTTATTCATATATGAAGCATGTAATTATTTTTAATATTAGTCTGGAGCACAACAGCAGCCAGCTATTATGCAGGAAATGGGCTAGCTTTCCTTTAATTTGTCTGGGTATGGTTGAAAGGACTCACTGTCTTTCCTTAAAGAATGCAGCAGTTTAAAGCAGTGGTTGAATCGTGTGCCACCTGGTGGCTTCAAGTAATTGCAGCGGTGCTGTTCACCAAAACCGGTGCTGAAAGAGCCACTCAGGGTTATTCTTCTGTTACAGATTTGCGTATAGGATGAAGCACATTGGTTTTGCAGTGCATTCCTCTATATATGCTATCCATTCTTAGCTTTGTTGTTATGGGCAGGGGTCACAGTCCTTCAGTGTTGTTAGTCCTACCCACCCACTCCCCCCAAAAAATTCAAACTCATTGTTGGTATTACATTGGGAATTGGATATCATGAACTAAAAGTCTAAGCTCAAGGGTGCCACAGAGCAAAGCAGGTGTGACAGCTTTGTCTCAAATATATCAGGTAGAGTACTAGACTATTTACAAGTGTTTTGTCATAAAAGGATCACTTTAAGAAGCTATACCTACCTAAGAAGCTATGACATATTTTGTTTCTATAAGTACCTTCTATTTTACTGGTTGGCAACCCTGCATTAATACGTAAGTCCTTTTGTTTTATATCTGTGATGGGTGTATGTATTTTCCATCTACACCCCACCCCATTTTTTAGATTTGCCATAGTCTCTCAACAGATAAAGCAGGATTGGAGGTGATCTGCTGAGTTAAAAGAGGACCGCAGGTGCTGTCAGTGCAGTGGAGGTCAGAGTGGTTGAACTATGCATCTATTCAAGCCCAGTGACATTATTTCCCCTTGACATCACTTCCTCTTCTTTTGCTAGGAGGAAGACCGAAGTGTGTGTGTGTTTGTGTGTGTGTGTATTTAATGAGTTCAGAGAAGCACATGTAGCTCAGCAGTAGCTGGGAGGACACCATGTTGTCAACCCTGGTGTTACTTTTCATTTATTGCTAAAATCAACACCAAATATTCATAACAAATTTGGATGCTTTTCATCTTTTTTGAGTCAGTGGCTGAGATCATTTCTTTGTAATCATGTTCACAATAAGGAACATTGCATTAGATACAAAGATAAAAAGCATTAAGGCTGAAATTCTATGCATACTTAACCTGGTAGTAAAGACTGAAATCACTGGGTGATGATTTGTAGGACTGGACTGTGTAAGCATATAGTAATATATTCCCTGCTGTGCAATGAAGAGGCTGCATCTCTCACACCCAGAGAGCCATATATAACAATACTATCTTGGTTTGGGGTTTATGCTATGAGTTTTTAAGTATAAAAGGAAAAGCTAAAGGAGCTCTGCTTATCCTCTGAATGTACAGACAGCAAGAGCAGAGTGATGTTGCTCAAATTATTTAGTACTTGAGGTCTTGGCTGTTGGTAGATATTTCCTCCCAGGGTGGAAAGGCAGTGCCAGATGTTGAATAGCTGATCGTGCAACAGTAATAGGGATGCACCCACTGGTTCCTCTGTCAGCATGTCTTTTTGCTGCCTCATGGCATTATTGCAAGCAATTAACAATTTAAGAACACATAAGTTCAAGAAACACCTGTTTCCAGACTTCGGAAAACTGCTGAGGCATCACTGGGTCTGGATTTTCAAGATGCATATTTAAAACTGTTGAAATGCCACCTCACTTCTCTACCACCTCTATAACAGATCCAGCAGCATCTACCATATTAGGATTACTGAGCATGTTAGGTTCCCCCACCCCAAGTGTGACTTTAGTGGAGATGGGTAAAAAAACAAAAGTAGAAGAAAAGGATTCAATGTGTCAAAGTGGACCTTATATATATATTTTTTTGGGGGTGGTGGTGGTCTTTGTTCATAAAAGTAGACCATACCCCTCATGTGCCTCCATGGTTAATGAATTAAAGATCCCCCTTATGTATATCCTTTAGATGGCATATTAAAAATATTCTAGCAAATATTATAAAAATGTGTCTGCGACTGCAGCACCAGCTAAGCTATTCCCCCCCCACCCCCCGAGCATGCAAACTCTATATTGTTTGGCAAGGCTCCTTTAAGGGATGAAGGAAATTTCAGTGGTTCCTATTTGCATATCTCCAAGGAAACCTTGGAAACTAATGTAAGAATAAAAACGAAAGGATTATCAGTTTTGTTTCAGCAATTTTTCCTCTTCTCAGTGAATAGCACAAAGTGAATTCTTTATCACTGTCTCTCTTTTCCCCCAGCAATTCAATGTTCACTTTGAATTGCAATTATTTACCATCCATATTTTATTATTATTTATCCTATGTTTATTATTTATTTAACCCTCCCCTCCCCAAGGAGCATAAGCTGATTGTCCTGTTTCATTGTTGGATTTCTTCATTTTGGGCACTGTGTTATAATAGCTACTGCTCAAGAGACCTCAGTTCATATCCTTCCTCTGTTGTTAAGTTCCCTACGTAGGTTTGGCCAGAAACTAAGCTACCTATATCACAGGATAATAGTGAGGAATAGAGTAGTGGGATAATGTGCACTACTCTTGCAAGGAAGATGGGTTGTAAATGTAACAATGTTTTACCAGAGTTTATCAGCTCACATTTGCCACACTACCACAATGCTAATTAAAGTGATCTGAGAGCCAGCATTGTACAGGTGGATTGAGGATTCAGATTTTTTGAGGCTTTAAAGCCATTGATAATGGTTCTGGAGACTTTATAGGCAGCAAACGTATACAATTTATGACAAGTCAGTCACATGATCCTTTCAGCATTGATGGCACTTGACCCAAGCACACTCAGATAACATTTCCACCATGTAATAAACTGGCCTTAATTGTTGCTTTGAAACTGGGGAATATTTATGGTGGATTTAATAGGTCTATCATCATGGTTGTAAATAAAAATAATTGCTGTTGTTTAGCATCACCATCATTTAGCTTATGTCCGTCCTTTGAGTAATAGCATAAACACATATAATTAAATTAAATTAAATTAAATTAATTAAAACAGGTAAGAAGGGAACAGGAAGTGGAAATGAACAGAAAAGGAACCAGTAGGGAAAGCTGTAAAAGCATCTGGAGTTTTTTTTTACTATAAATAATAATAATAATAATAATAATAATAATAATAATAATAGGCTTCAATCATTTTTTAAAGGTGAGGAAGGAAGAACAATATGAGAAAACAGTCAGTTCTTCACTTGACAGCTCTGCCATAGGCTATGTATATTTAAAGCACATTCAGAATACACACACACACCAAGAATCCTGGCAACTGTAATTTACCCCTCACAGCCCCACAGTTCCCAGCACCCTTAACAACATGCAATTCCCAGCATAGTTTGAGGTGGGGAAAACAACGCTTTAAATATATGCTGTTTATGCAACTATAGTATGCACCAATTGTTGCCTGCTGACATAACACATTATGGTCAAATATTCAAACAGCGAGTGGAGCCTGAGTGCAGATCCACCCAGCAAAGCTAAGACTGCAGGAGCAGGTCTCAAATATAGTCAGGCAGGAACACTTCTCGGTAGTGGCACACGCCCTGTGGAACGCCCTCCCACCAGATGTCAAAGAGAAAAATAACTACCAAACTTTTAGAAGACATCTGAAGGCAGCCCTGTTTAGGGAAGCTTTTAATGTTTAATAGGTTATTGTATTTTAGTGTTTTGTTGGAAGCCGCCCAGAGTGGCTGGGGAAACCCAGCCAGATGGGTGGGGTATAAGTAAATTATTATTATTATTATTATTATTATTATTATTATTATTATTATTATTGCTTTAATCATGTGTCCATGAATTCAGTAACGTAACTTTACTGGCAGCAAATGCATAGAAAGTTTTAAATGTGGTCACCGTTGCCTAAATAGGATTGCTATTGATCTGGATTGATTTGGTTTAGGTCACCTCACTGTTACTGGCTAAAAGGTCGTAAGCATGATGCCTTGTCTTGAGTTGTTTGTGACATAGGAAGAGCTAATATTTTTGAGTCACAATTCCTTTGACCAGCAGTAAAGAGCTGATGACTCAGACTGGGACAAAACTACTAGTGGGAGGATGCTGCCCTGAGGTGGTCAACTCTTATAAAATCATAGAATTGTAGAGTTGGAAGGTACCATGAGGGTCATCTCATCCAACCCTTTGCAATGCAGGAATTTGTTGTCCAATGTGGGGCTCGAACCCTGAGATTAAGGGTCTCATGCTCTACTGAATGAGTAATCTTTCCATTTTGACAGTTCATCCCAAGTGCTAAATCAGATGAGCAAATAAACAACAACAAGCCTGATTTACTTTGATCCTATACAGGTCTTTGTATCCTAATGGATTACCTAATGAATATTCCATTCTAACGACTTTTCGAATGGCTGGAACTACTCTTCAGAAGTATTGGAGCGTTTGGCAGGTTCTAGACTCTTCTGGAAGAGAGCAAGTTGGATTGAAGTTTAATGGGCAAGCCAAGTCTCTTGAGTACTCATATAAAGGGATTGATGGAAGTCTCCAGACAGCAACGTTTCTGGATTTGCCGTATCTCTTTGATTCCCAGTGGCATAAGGTTATGGTTGGCATAGAAAGGAGTGCTGTCACTCTTTATGTTGACTGTACTCAGATCCAGACTTTAGCCATAAAACCAAGAGGAAAGATCAACGTTGATGGCTTTACCACACTGGGAAAACTGAAAGATAATCCTCAAATTTCAGTTCCGGTAAGTTTTAAACATTTACATTTACAAAGAAAGTATTTCCTTTAGCTTTCCTTGACTTTTTTGTGGGGCAGGGTGGAGGGATAGGTGTAGGTTGGCATCACAATATATATTTTTCAAACGGGGCAGGAAGATACAGCCCTGCAATTTTGATATTATAGGGAAGCGTTGATTATCTTTTAACAAGCTTTAAATTAGAAAACCTTATTATAGTCATATATCTGGAAAGTTGCTTGTACTGATCCTTTAAGAACCCTGTAGATACTGGGGAAGGAGCAGGGGGACAATTCTGAAAACAATAGATAATTTAATAAACCAGATTATAATGGATTGTTGATTTAATGTTCTGCCAAAGAATTAAGTACAAGACTTACCTCAACTCATTACAAAACATAATTAAAAGCTACCAAACCTTTACACATTTGCAGTGAACGTGACCATCTTTAAACTTTATTATGATTAAGCAGCTTATAAGAATTAATTGTGTTCTTGGTGACATTAAAAGTTCAATTGATTTATGTGGGGGTATCCATTGAAAGTAATATTTATTATATTTGAGCTATAGTCCTGTTAATTTCAAAACCTCAGGGTAGAAATGACATTATCTTAGCCTTCTTTCTGCAATGGTCACCACAGAACATGACCACACACACACACAACCTCACATTTCATGGAATAAAATCACTACTTGGTATTGAAATCCTGTAACCGCAGTAGGGCCAGAGCTTCAGAATCTTCACACGTAGTCAGACCTCCTTGCTTATGACATCACAATGCAGAAGCAATAATTGCTTTGCATGAGAAAACTGTTACTAAATTATTCTGATCATAGTAATTTTTGAAGTCCTTTCTTCTCTGTTCCTCCGCCAAGAAAGTTAGTATTCAGGAACCTCAGCTGTGACACTGTATAATGAGCATATTTATTTTCAGAGAGGAATTGTGATTGGTGTGAAGTATGTAAGTAAGTGTGAAGTACCTACCGTCTATGACAGATAGAAAATAATTTGTACCATGAAGATGTGGAAATTCCTCTTTTGGATAATGAGTCATGCTGCACTTTTATTTCCAAAAAAAGGTGTTTTGTTCCATAGAAAGCAAATAGAGGCATTAAAAGAATGCACACATGTAAGGCCCTTTTTATTTATTAATTCACCCCTATTTTACTAAATTTGTACTGTCAGTAATTAGGATTAATGATATTTTCTATCTTGTTTCTAGTACAGTGGTACCTCGGTTTACATACACTTCAGGTTACAGACTCCGCTAACGCAGAAATAGTACCTTGGGTTAAGAACTTTGTTTCAGGATAAGAACAAAAATCGCGCAGCGGCGGCGCGGCAGCAGCAGGAGGCCCCATTAGCTAAAGTGGTGCTGCTGTTGTGCCACTGTCACACGATTTCTGTTCTCATTCTGAGGTAAAGTTCTTAAACCGAGGTACTACTTCCGCGTTAGCAGAGTCTGTAACCCAAGGTGTTTGTAACCCGAGGTACCACTCTATGTGTTGAACTGCCTGTTTTGTGGTGTTTGCCCATGACTCAGCTAAACTGTGCTGAGAGGTGAGATTGGGGGCGGGGAGCACAATGGGATCCAAAGAGTTTTCAGAGTGTCGTGTTAGAATGCTGAGGAGTACAGTATCTGCTGCTGAAGGTCTCTTTTAGCTGTTGAAAAATTACAAGGCAAAACAGAGCCACGTGGTTCTGTCTCAATTGAATTCCATTTTAGATGTACTAGGGCACAGTTCTGCTGCTGTAGCTTACAGCACCCACTTAGAATTGGGCTGCCCATCCTGTCTAAACTTATTTGCTCCATTAATATTCTTATTACCTGTCTGCAGATGAAGGAAATTGCTCTTGTGTTATTGCATTTTGATTAGACTCCTACATGAATTGACCATAATGGGCCTAAACTGGCACGTAGCCAGGGACTTTGGCTTAAATGATTTGTTGGCTGCGGCAATTATTCTTCCCACATGCTTCCAAAGGCTTTGCTCACTGCTGGCTGACAGCCTTTTGTTATATTCCCTCTGCCTTTTTGGAAGCATTCGTCTCTGTAGAGCTGTCCTTATTCATTCTTTGAGGTTTGTAACAAGGGGATATTCACTCCAGGATAAATAGGTTGAGAGCTGCAGACATCACATCCTGTTTCATGAAATGCACCGACTACTCCACTTGAAAACACTGACCTCCATTACACTGACCACAAGTCTTATTTACATAAAGGAAACTATCAGGTGGCTACATCTTTTGCTTATTGACAGGCGTAAGAACTGTGGACACCCTTGGATTCAGCCGAATCACCCACTAGATGGCAATATAACCAGTGATGCCTACAAGTTGATTACCTGCATAGGGAATTCAAATGATGGTTGAAAAAGTTTAATTTTCAGGTTCTAAGCATTAGGGATGGGGCGGGGGGGGGGGGAAGGTGCAAATCAGTATTTCTGTACATTGTGGTCTTTTCTGTAATGTATTACAGTAATATATCTGCATTTATATACACACATTACCATAGCATGTGCAGTTTTAAAATACACATTGCTTAGCTGATGAACTGCATATATCCTTCACCCAGTACCTGGGCTTCCTGGCATTAATTTCCACATTTGTATTAACTTCTGTTAAGATTTACATTGACACTTAGCTACGATTAATGCTAATCAAGACTTGCTGTTTCTAACTAGGTTAGAAACGTTTTGAAGTTGGTTTGCAGACTTTGGTTAAGGGTGTAAACCCTGGTTAGTGTTGTTGACATTGCTGAAGCAAACAGAAGATCCATGCCTGAGAGGGGAGGGCCTGGGGAGAAGGAGCACATGGTTTCACACCCTGTACGTGAACCTTCCACCATAGTTAAGAGATGGGTTGCATTATTTATACACTGGCCCACCATATTATGCAAACCAGCTCATCCAAAGCATAGGTGTCAAGAGTAATTAAAAATAATAGTTAAAGGTAGCTTGGTTTGCAGATGATTATAAAAATAATGGAATTAAGCAGATCCTAGGGATCATTAATAAATCCATGCTAAATTGCTTGTATCACATCCTTATAATCTTATAATACCAGCATGGAAAGTCAGGGAACACATTCCCTTGATTGTTTGCCTGTCTGGTGGTTTCTGAGAACAAAGAGAGTTTCTTGGCAGATTTAATGATATAAAACTAACAGCTAGATGTAAACTAAAACCCTGATCTGAAACACGCTTGGAGGTTTCTGTTCAATGGCAGGTCCACGTAATTTGCAATCAGTTATGCATGTGAAATGTGCAGTAAGGATGTAAGAGAGATGATAACACTAGGAAAGCAAATGTACTTGAAATACTGGAAACCTAGAAACTCCAGAATAGGGAGAGAAAATGAAACCGTAATCACTTATAATGATTATAAGAGGCAGGAGATAATTTGTGAAATGCCCCAGAGAAATGCAAAAGCATATTTGGGAATAAAGGTGATTTTGCATATTATCTTAGAGGAGTTCACTTAAAAGTCTCATTGATTGTATGAATAATGTAGAAATAAGTTTGTACTAGTTAGAGAATATGGCAAAATACTATGGTTCTTAGACTCAAATGGGTAAGGGCATTAGCTCAGCAACAGGCAGGTTTGAATATAGGAAATGAGATGACATGATGTATAGAAGAGGAAGTCAAGAAGTTATGGAATGTTGTGCACAGAAAGATTTTAGGAACATAGATAATATCAACAAAATGATCCATATTGGAAAAACACGGGTCAAAACAAGGAAACCATGGGTGCTGCAGGCTTATACTCTGTCCCCAAAGCATTCAAGAAAAATAGTTCTGTGATTCTCAGCCTTTCTTAGTGTTGTGACCTGATCTAATACAATATTTTCAAAAGATCTTGTAGAATCAGAAAAAGGGTGATTTAGCAACAGAAATGGCCCTTTCCTTGAAAAGGAATACTATGAGTTTGCATTGGAATATTCTTCTGAGTAGATAGCACCATACAACTGATGTACCATGCAGAAAATTACATTAATAGGTGAACCTGTTAATAGGTGGAAATGACCCCTCTGTGTTTTGGTTCAGCAGTTGACTCTGGTTTTCAGTCTGTAAATATTTCCCCCCACTAATATGCAAACATTCAAATGTACCATTTGTAAACCTCACAAAGAGAAGTGTTTGATATCTTGGCCATTTCAAAGGAACATTGCAAAAAAAATGTTTTAAGAGCATTGTAGTGTACACAGGAGTCAAGTCTACATGATTCTGTATTCCTTTGCAGTCTGTTCTTTTACCTCACTAGGATCCCCCCCCCTTAAATTCAAACTTCTGGAAGAAAAAGAACCAACAAATGTTAATTTAAAAGCAAAACCAAATATTACCCTTTTCTTAATCTGAGCAGCACAACTGGAATTTGACTAAGAACCAGTGAGGGTCTCTTTATAAAGATCTGAGTTCAAATCCCTTCTGTCCAAGAAAAGTAATGTAAAACATTTTGAAGGGGTCTATTCAGAAATAGACATGTTGTTCCAGCACAGCTGACACACACAAAAGCCTTTCACCTCTTGAACAGATGTAGAATGGTAAAGTTACAAATTTCCTTTCATAAAGGACTATACGTTTCTGTTTTATCCCTTCATTAAACATACTAACGGACACAGATTAGTTAAATGATGCATTCCTTATAGAAAAGACTATATCTGTAATTTGTCCCTCCATTAAACATACGAATAAACACAGGTATGAGAAAGCAATTTAAGGATTTAATTCATCAGAATTTGTTATATGAATGCAGTTCACACACAGCAGGGTTCTCTTGGGATGTCTTCACAGAATATAGATATACTGTGCTAGTACCCCTTTGCCCATCTGTTTATTCATATGCTAATACGTCCAGGACAAGTAACTTCTACATGCAGTACTTTTTTGTTTGGCCATTTTGATGGGGTCCCTAAAGACAACTGTATAAATAAACCCTTGGTTTAATGCATTCTAGGGGCCATTCAGAAGTTTTGCACATTCCTGTGGCCACTTGGAAGGAATGCATTCTGGTCACATTTTGGCGTCATTCTTTTTTTAGCATGGTAATCCACGGCTCTAAACTGGTGTGATGCAGAGACATTTTGCGTTCAAATATCTGGGGACAGTTTGCTTATCCATCAAGCGCTCTTTGAGTAATCGCTCTGCCAGCCTCCATTTCCACCCACAGAATGGAGGCAATTACTACCTACCTCACAAGTTTGTGAGGATCGAAGGGATGAGGCAATGCTGCTATCTGTATCCAGCCTTCAGGAAAGGGAAGGCTTGGAAATCAATGAAATAATCATCCAACACTTAAAAGGATGTTAAAGGTTAGTGAGTTAGAATGGTGCTGTTGCTAAACCACTATGAAAAGGTAAACCACCTTCCCTGTTTCTGTCCTAGTTTGAGATCCAGTGGATGATGATTCATTGTGACCCTCAACGACCCCAGAGAGAAACTTGCGGTGAACTTACAGCTCGGAGTTCGGTAAGATTGTAGTGTAAGGTCTGTGCTTGGGCTGTGTACACACCAGCATCTTAAAATGCAGCTAGGTCATTCTTTTTCTCAATTTGGATCAGAGCTGGTTTGGGGGGAAATGCATAAGAACACAGTGTTTCACAAAAAAAGACAGGCTAGATTATAGACTGTGTACTTCACGTGTACACTGCTTCCCAAACAAGTGGGTGTGCACTGATTGCAGAGTACATGGGAGTTTGTACACAGCCTTAGTTTTAGAACATTGGGGGATTCAAAGTGCCTTCATGCATTTCCTTTCTAGTGATATATTATAACGGGCTGGGGAAAATAATTGCAATAATCTTTGCCTGATCATTCTGCTCAAAGCATAGATCAAGCCAAAAGTTGCTGGAAGATGCAGGCTGCTGGCTGCAGGGCAAAGGGTTAAAAAGCCAGTGTCATTCAATCCCTCCTTTCTAGCCATCAGGTTTCCTCCAATCTCTGTTACCCTCCTCCACAGCCATTCATTAGCAGAATAACTGTGCCTATTGCAGACTGTGCCTTTCTAGGTGTTCTGGAGGGGTCCTTCTGGGGGTGATTTTTTAACATCCTAAAATCCATCTGAGGCAATCAGAGACAAGTCCATGGCTCTCAGTGTTCCAGGCAAGAGGTTTTCCTGCCTCCTTGGGGTTTTCCTGCAAGTCATTTGCCTTTGCCTTTCTCAAGTAAGTTTTGCCTGACTTTTTCTTGTTCTTTTCAGATAAGCCAGACAGCCGTCAAGGTAAGTTTTAAAGTCAGGATGCTTGCCCAGTGCAGAGGATAAAGTGCTTCTATATGCTCCCTGTTCTGATCTATCAGCACTCTGCTTCACCCCCCCTTCCCTCTTTGTTTGGCAATCAAACGAACTGCTAATATGCATTTCTGTAATTATGCTATTATGTTGGAAAATATGCAGAAATTGTTGTGACCTGCTGGTGAACTTCCCTGCATCATTTATTTGGCAGGCCGCTTTTAAGAAACATGATGCTTGAATAGATGAAGGTTTGGTTCTACAAGGCAGTACTTATTTCCTTTACCCTAGATCAGACTGCTTTGCAAAGGTACCATTTAAGCAGAACACAATTTCTGTAAGTTCTGGCTTCAGTAGTGCCTCTTCCTTTGGCCTATGCAGTGATTGAACAGTCCACCCCTCATCCCATGTTGAAATCTGGCACCCCTGCCTCTTGAATGTAATTTTTAGCTCAATCGAATACTTTTTATTCAGTTCAGTGCAATGGGTCAGGTCAGGAGTAAGGTATGTGAATTGAGGTTCCATGGAAATCCGTGGAACAAGTTAGTCACCATTTAATCCCGTAGATTTCATTGTAACCTAAGTTCATCGAACTTGGTCTGGATCCAACTCAATAGGTGATTATGGATGCCCATGAAGAATTAATATGGATACGTTTCCCCTTCTTTAAGCAATCTTTTCAAAAGCAAGAATCGGCATCATCAAAAGAGTGGCAAATGTAGGATCTTTTATTTGTGTTATATATATGAAGTGGGGATTCCAATCTGTGTCAGCCATTGTGAGTATGGAACCAAGCAGAGGTGGTAGTTATTTTGGATGATTCTACATAAATGGTACATCATTTTAATGATTATGGTTTTACAGATCTTAGCCATGTTTTATCTATTACTTATGAACATCTTTACAGAGAAAATGAAAAGTGTCATTGGTGCCCAAAAAACTCACTGGTTTAGCATAGCAAGGATAAGCTGCTTTTCGGCAGTCTGTCTGAGGAAAAGCAGTCTTTTTAAAAATGCTGTCTGAGAAGGCAGGAAACACAAGAATTATGTCTAGAACTGGCATTCTCACAGCCTGAAACTGCCTGGCAAATCGGTTCCCCTGCTTTTAGTGTCAGTAGTTCACCTTCTCTGCAAGAGGTGTGAGGGGAGCGAAAGGGGCCTGCTTAAAGGTTTGCTTCACAAAGCACCTATTGTGAAGTTAACGTTGCCTGGCAGTTGGAATTTAGTCATAAAAAGAAAACTGTGGAGTATGTTGTAGAACCTGAGGGCCCTCCCCAAAACTATTTTGGGGGAATATGAGGCACACACTGAAGTTTCACATAGAAAGCAACATATCTGAAAGGGATTTAGGAAGGTTTTGTTTTTTTAAAAAAGTGGGGGGAAGTAGGTCCTATTTTTAGAAAAAAACTCTTACAGAAGACAACATATTATACACAGGACCATGATGGGAGGTTTTTGAAACCTTCGTCATACACACCTTTTAGAATATGAATATGGATCTGTAGGGATAATGGTGATCTCTCTTGGTAAGGTAAAACATAGTGGATCCTGGGGGTTACTTGCAGAGGTCAGTTTATTTCCTCTCAAAGTTTATTATTATTATTATTATTATTATTATTATTATTATTATTTACAAAGGAAGGAAATTGGTGGACATCTGATCCAAAGAGCACTGTTTTATTACATTTTATCACTGGTGTAGTCATGGTTGGGAAATCGACTCTTCTCTTCAGAATGTATGGGGGATGTATGCTATATGCACACACACCTCCTAGGGATCTCTGGAAAAAACCCACACAAATGCACTAAACACAGTGATGGGCAGAATGATACATTTTAATCTCTAAGTCCCAGATTTACAGCATGTGACTGCCTCCGTCTTGAATTGTAGATTAACATAGAGTGTGGTCAAAGTGTTGGGATTTAAAGAGTCCTAATGAAAAATGGAACACAATTTAGTTAAAGTTATCTGGGCACCGGGACAGGAAGCTGAACTCTGGTCATGGATCCTGAGACTCCTTGGATTAGATAATCCCCTCGGGGTCCCTTCTAACTCTACGATTCTGTGAATCTGTGGTGGCCCTTAACTGCTGGCTCTCAACTTCTACTCCTTCCCCCTATTTCTGGTATGATTTCTATGCCTCCCTGCTCCACTGTCTTAAGTGCTCTTTTATTTCTTGCCAGAGAGGCCCCCCAGGTCCACAAGGCCCCCCAGGTCCGCCAGGCCCCCCAGGAGTTCCTGGCATCGACGGCATCGACGTAAGTTTATTTTGTGCATAAAGCTGGACTGTCATCCCTGCTCGAGGAATTCCTCCCTGTAGCTGTCCCTCTGAGTATACAGTATTGAGCATGTGACACTTGAGTACGTCAACTCTCCATAACCCACTGCTAGCCGGCGGAAGGAATTAGTTCCCGGGATTTTGTGCCAAGAATCCTAAATGTGCATTCCAAGACTCATTTCATGAGGGGGGTGCTAGTGGCTTGAAGTAAATTGGCATATATAATGTGTTTCTTTTAAATTGCATTAGGGGCTGTGTTTGATTAGTATTTATAACAGCGATTCTGCAGTCCTAGCAATCGGGGATTTCTTCTAAGAATATCTGAATAAAGCGTTTGCATATGGAAATGTGACAGATTTAAAAAGTATCCTTACTTTGCTGTTTTTCTCTTCTATTCCTCTAGGGGGACAGAGGTCCTAATGGGCCCGTGGGCCCTGCGGTAAGTGGCTGATAGCTCTCGCCATGCTTTTATCAAAGGATGCACAGGTATCTCCTCTCTTCTAATGCCTTAATTTTTCCCCATCTCCAATGCATTCCTGCAGGGCCCAGATGGAGAACCAGGTAGACCAGGTGTCCCTGGATTGCCAGGAATACCTGGGGCTGATGTGAGTAGATTTTCTTCTTCTTTGGGGCTAGGCAGAACCTCTCTCTGTGAGATGTTGCTACCAACCTGAAAAGCCTCTGGTTGTAATAGCAAGCCAGGGCATTTAGCCTGAGCAGGATATTTCCAAGTCGAGAGACGGTCCCTTCTGGAGCAGAGGCAGACGGGCTGGGCGTTTCTAGGGGAGTGGCAGGGGAATGAGCAAAGCAGCTGATGCACTAAGCTTCTGGGAGAGGATTCATTCCTCCCAGAATTCCTTTGAATTCAATCAGGAAAAGTACTACATGCTGCAGCTGCCCTCCTTGTTTAGGGCAGGGCATAGCAGTAGGAAAAGGAATGCAAGGCAGGGATCCAGAGGTTGCTTGGGTTGAATCAGCACCTGGCTCTGATCCATCTTTCCCCTGCCCAATGACAGTTTTGCAACTTGTTAGGACAGATTTCTGAGAGATGCTGGGACTGTCGATAAATTAGGAGATGTATTGCACTTAACAAGGCCCCAAAGCCAGGTTTTGTGTGTTCCTACACCTCATAATATTTTGTCTGAGAAAGCAAGATAATATTTCTGAGGTTTGTTCCCCACTTTACATTCCCACCTTTCAAATGGGGTTTCTGATTTTTTTAGAAGGAACATTAGCAGATGAATAATTTCTTCCAAAACAATGGCAGAGATAAAGGGGGTTAATTAATTGTACACCTGGTTATTGTGAGCTCATGAGAGTGAGCTTTGAGCTTGTCATATGTGGTGCCCTCCCTCCCTCTACTGTGTAGAAACCTATATGGCACAGGTCATATTCTACACATGATTTTTTTTTTTAATGTCAATTTGTAGGACATGCTTGTGAACTATGCAGGGCCGTCTTTAGCAGATATGGCGCTGGGGTGCAAATATCTGCCCAGCGCCCCCAAATTACTACGGATAGTGTTGGGGTGGCCGTAGCTGCGCACTGCCAGCCATTGGGGGGCGCAACTCTCCTCCGTGTCGCTGCGGGAGAGTGATCCCCGCAAAGGCTTGGGAGGGAAGCTGTACACCTGCCAGCCTTATGGTTGGTGGGGCGCAGCTGGCAGGCGTGCAGGGAAAGGGGAGGCCACTGGCAAAGCCGCACAGCTCCCCCACTTGCTGTGCCCCTGAGAGGCCCTGGCGCGATGCACCACTAAGCCCTATGGGAAAGACGGCTCTGGAACTATGCCCGTATAAAGACTCCAAGTTACATGGGAGGATAGCTGGAAGAGCATGAATGAGACTCATAATCTCAGGGTTGTGGTCTTGAGCCCCACGTTGGACGAAAGATCCTGCATTTGCAGGAGTTTGGACTAGATGACTCTTGTGGTCCCTTCCAACTCTGCATTTCTCTGATGTTCTGCATACAGCGCTTTGTGAGCATGCAGAAATGCCCTCAAGTGCATGCAAGGTTGTTCAGCAGAGGTTATTTCTTTTGGGCCAACATCTTCAAACCTCTTTCTCCAGAGTAATCAAAATGAAATATGTAGGACTGCTGTTGTATTGGTGTTTGGCAAGATATCCAGGACCTTTTAAAGCCTTTTCATTAATTGTTGTTAGTTCTAAATAATGACTGAGGAGGCTGCAGTACAACACAAGTTGGGTGTGCTTAAGTCCATTTGTTTCAGTGGGTTTCAGCATATTTTAGTTGTTGGGTTGTGGCCTAGTATGTGGTGAAAAGATTAGTTTGCCCAAATACAGACCTTGGGCAAACTGCCAAGTTCCACTGCACAATCCTGTGCCTATTTACTAAGAAGTAAGTCCCACCATCTTCAATGGGGCTTCCTTCCTAGGTCAGTGTGTTTAAAATTGCAGCCTCAGGCTTAGGCCAGTTTGAATCTGGATAGCATCATATTTTAGAACTTTTTCTGGGACTGTTTTCACACTGCTTTCTCTTGGGGTTGTTTCCAAATAGCTTCCTTCCTCTGATGGGAAATGAATCCTACCACTACTAGAGGAAGGCAACTTTTGGATCCAGCTGCAACACTCATGTGCAGACACATGAATATATGTACACACACACACACGTTATACTGAGCTGATTATCTTGTTTGGAACTTGGCACATTTTATAAACAGTTCCTTCTTGTGAACTAAAAGGTAATTGTTACTGTAATAAAAGTATATGCTTCGTTCTACAAGGGATTGACAGGCCCTGATGGATCCCCAGGCCGTGCTGGTCCAAAAGGACAAAAGGTAAGTTTAAAATCCATTATTAAGTTTTCTTTCAGTTTTTTGGCCTCAGGACTTTTTAACAGGACTTTTGTATTTTGATTTTGTTCTGTGAACTGCCCTAAGACCTCCTGGTATAGGGCGGTATAAAAACAACAACAACACAGCCGCAAATATCTAAAGATACTTACTAGCTGTTGATTAGTGATTTTAATATTATGGAATATTATGGAAAGTTCCCCACTATGTCCCCCTACCCCCAACATGAACACTTATTCTTCTGCTCACTATATAACTGGTTTTAGACCCTCCCAGATAATATACATTTTACTTTTTGCAGGGTGAACCCGGGTTGCCTGGAGGCCGTGGACTGCCTGTACGTAATAGATTTTTATATAGTATCTATTTTAAAAAATCAATACTATGAATTTCTTTTCAGCTTTAGAACAGTAAAACAAAGGCAAGAGGAAAGCAGAGTGGGGGAGGGGAGAACCAACCCTCTACTTTCATAATCCCTGAGGGAGTTTCCAGTCAGACTAAAATAACACAAGAGCATAGAAAGTAGAACTTCTATCTTGAAATCAGTAGAGAGCAGATTTAATTTCTTCACCGCCTTAGCCTTTATATGCCAACCTTCAGAAACTGGCCTTTAAAAACAACCTCTGTAGTATTTCATGTTCGAAATTGCTTGTGCTGACAAGATCAGGGGATTTTCTGATGAGGATCCGAAGGACCTTGTCCAGAGTTCTGGGAAGGGGCTTTTAAAAAAGCCCCTCAGGCTATTAAAAAAGACCCTGATCATTGGAAGTTGGTATGGACTCCCCCAGAAAAGAAGTATTATCAGCATGAAAAGCTGTGCTTGGAAAGGAAAACTGGCAGCCATTCTGTTCATAGAAACAGGAGCTATTAAGCTATTGTCAGGTCCTATTTACAGATTGGCCTTATCATGATGGTGTTTTTTATTTTTATTATTTTATTTATACCATGCCCATCTGACAGGGTTGCCCCAGCCACTCAGGGCAGAATGTTATACTTGTGCCATAGTCTTCACCCAGGAGCTCAGTGTTAAACTCCTTCCTTCAATTCTGTATCCACCACAACCCTGTGAGGTAGGCAAGTCTGAGAGAATGTGGCAAGCCAAATATCACCCAGTGAACTAATGGCTGAGTGAGGATTTGAACTAGGGCCTTCCATCTCCTAATCCGACACCTTAACTGCGCCACATGGGTGTTCATGTGGGCTTTACCTTGCCTTTATATTTGAACTGTACACACACACATATTAGAGAGAGAGGAATCCAAAGAGTTCTTTGTGTGAGTAGAAAGTGTTTCTGTGCACAAGGAGAAAGGAGCTGAACAAAAATGGCCTTGGTGCAGAGTTAAAAAACAACAACTCACCCTTTATATTCCCCTGCCCCACCCATTTTCAAGTCATCGACCAGCATATTCAGGAGGGCTGGGAATGGGTTGCAAAATATACAGAAACAAATTAAGTATACATCAAACACTAGTTTACAATATATGAAAACTAATAGAAGATGAATCAAAACATTTATAGGATGTGAACTCCTGTGCAATGTAAACAGACACTTCTTAAACTGCAGAACTGAGGAGCCACCAATAACAAGGCCTTCCTATGTTGTGCAAACCAATGGGAGTGTTCCTCCCATTTCAAATATGTTCGCCTTTCTTTGGAATTGCGGCAAAGGAAAGGTTGAAGTCAGCTTCCCTATGTGCCACAGTACTGATCCTGCTTGGGGTCCCATGCAGCAACTATTTGCATAACAATAGGTGCACACACTGCATTAACAATAACACGCTGAAACACCATGTTTAGTTTGACCTTCAGAAACTGCAAAAATTGAAACCAGAACCCTGTAACTTCTTATGACTTCTGTTTCTTTCCAGGGGTGGAGGAAGGGGGGTGCGGTGGCTGTGGGCCACCCCCAGTGTTACCACTGGGGGGGGGGACAAAATGCCAGGCGGCACTTTCTGTGGGGCCTGTAGCATGCCCAAGCCACTGCGTCTGGTTTGGGCATGCACAGGCTCCGCGCTGGCCCCACGGTCTGCCCACTGCCTCCCCGCCAGCTGTAGGGCGGCTGAGTGGGAGGAGGCAAGCAGACTCTGGAGGGCCTGCAGTGCGCCCCGCCCCTTCCTCCACCACTGGTTTTTTTCTATTCTATTTAATATCATTTACATACAGATTACTACCTAATTAAAATATATATGCCTAAAAAATCACTGTGGCTTCCAACGAACATTAAAACAATAGAATGAAACAAGGGCATTGTATGTATTTAAAGAAGGCAAAGGGACCAAAATAACCTTAGTGAGTCTTAGGAGAACATTCACTAATAACACTTGCTCAAAAGTGTTCAGGGTGGCATTGCTGCATTCCTTACGAGCCTTTGTTTGTTTGTTTTAAACAAAATAAATGATACATGGAGATGTGGATAAATAGGAAAGCATGCTACTGCTGTGAGAGAAATGTTACCGACAGCAGTAACATGAGTGCAATACTGTTTGTTCATAATGAAAGCAAATTACTGTTGTTTGATAGAGGGCAAAATTAAAGGTGGCTGATGAGAAGGTTCCTACAGATGCCGGTTTCCTGGTGGAACGATTTAGCAGAGCATGTGGCGAATGATTGCACAGAATAGCTTGTTATAGCTGCTAATTTAAGCAAACTGAGTAGAAGAAAGTCACCCTGCATTTCATTACTTGGGGAATCAGAATAACAAAAAGAGAAACCAGTGGAGATGCAATATAACACCGAGACATTTTAGGAAAGATCCAAGCTAGGGATCTTTGGGGGTGATGTTAGCATATCCTGCACTGCCACCAGCTAGGCCTCACCGTCAGTCACCCAAAGGAGAGATTTCTCGTTTAAAAGGTTCTGATGTACAGCCTGGCACTCAGCTAGGCCTAATGACCACCACAGACATCAACTTAATTATCTCCAGTGCCTATGCAATCCAACACTATGTGACTGGGAGTGGCCACCGGGACCACATGACACCGGTTCTGAGAGATCTGCATTGGCTCCCAGTACGTTTCCGAGCACAATTCAAAGTGTTGGTGCTGACCTTTAAAGCCCTAAACGGCCTCGGTCCTGTATACCTGAAGGAGCGTCTCCACCCCCATCGTTCAGCCTGGACACTGAGATCCAGCGCCGAGGGCCTTCTGGCGGTTTCCTCATTGCGAGAAGTGAGGTTACAGGGAACCAGACAGAGGGCCTTCTCAGTAGTGGCGCCCACCCTGTGGAACACCCTTCCTTCAGATGTGAAGGAAATAAACAGCTATCCTATCTTTAAAAGACATCTGAAGGCAGCCCTGTTCAGGGAACTTTTTAATATTTAATGCTGTATTGTTTTTAACACTTGATTGGGAGCCGCCCAGAGTGGCTGGGGAAACTCAGCCAGATGGGCGGGGTATAAATTATTTTTATTATTATCCTCCCCCCAGCATCAGGGCAGGACCCTGAGTTACCAGAAGATATTCAATTCAATTCAAATTTATTTACGGCTATTAGCCCATAAAATATGTACAAACATAAAAGCACAGAAGCATAAAAAACCAATACATCTAACAACAGAAGGGGAACACCAAGATGCAAGGGTGGGTCATTGAGCAATGACAAATAACAGCTTGGGGCCCGGAAAGATCCAAGGGATGGTTCACAGAAAAAGGAGAACTGGAGACGAGATCCATCATGCACTCTCATCATAACTGTCCGATTAGTTTTTGTTGTTGTTGTTGTTTTTCGGTGGTTTTTGTGTGTGAGATAACCGCATTCAGGAATCTCGCCACCTGCAGAGTTACAGAAGGATCTGTATCCTGCAAAAGCAGTGCGGCATGTGACTCAACAGGCCTGCCAACCAAGCGCAGTAAAGCAGGACCCAGGAATTTAGTCCTAGCTATGCTATGTAAGGGACAGTTGAACATTATATGTGGAAGAGATTCAACTGTTTTCCCGTCACACTCGCATAGCGGAGACACCAAACCCTTGGAAAATCTGTGGCTCAGCAGGTTCGATGGAAAAACATTGAACCTTGCACGAATAAATGCAAGTCGTAGTACAGATGGTACAGAATAAATGCAAATGTGGTACAGATGAAAGAGATGACATGTATGATGGAAGGCCAAGTGGTGGGGTTATTCCGTGATACCTGGGGGAGCAGACACCCCCACCCCTGGAGAGGTTGTGTTGATTTTCAATGTCTGCTAATCTTTGCTCGATAAGGCTTTTGGCTGAGCGTAGGTTCATCTTTAAGGAGTCTGCTGGGGAAATTCCGATGCTCAGAAGTTTAGCATGGATTTTTCCTACCCACGGGTTAACAAAGTCATCCCGCCAGAGGCACTGAAAGAGGTAATGGTCGGGAAGCCTATGCCAGCTGGACAGCCAATAGCCACAGACTCGCTTCCAGATGACCGTCTCTAAAGATGCAATCCCTAACTCCAGATGTATGGCTGCGTTGCTCACACACATGGGGAGTCACCAGAAGATAATGAAGGCAGTGGCAATTGCAGTTGCCTCACCTAGTGCTTCTCTTCATAGCTCCAGGCTGAATGAGTACTGGGTGACTGGAGCTGTCTTGCTTCCTGCGCTGCCACCTCCCTACCATTGACCGTCATGGCTGTTGCCCCGCTACCACCCGTCTTTGTGCTCTGAGGCGAGGCCAACCACAGGGCTCCTTTCCCAGGGCCACCTCCCTGCTGCCAGCAGAACGGCCCTATAGGTTCCCTTACCCAGCTTCTTGAAACCGTGCATCTCCGCAAACTTGAACAGAACATTACTTGCCCCTTTGGAAAACGTGTGCACTTCTGTTTCCTAGCATCGTTATGGCAGCGGCATTGAGCTTTAGAAATGTTAAGTTGTACCTTTAAGCCTAGATTAATCTATAAAGAAAATGGCTGGAATTGTTCTTTTAATTAAAAAAAGGTTCTCTAAAATAATGATTGACCTATTACAGGGAGCATCTACCTCAAAAGTAGTAAGCTTAAAACTTCATGAAATTGCTATCCATCCTAAATACCCAGAGAGCTAAAAATAATGCTTTCATTATTCCACAGTTTGGAGGGGGTGGAATCCATCTTGTTATTTGTTCTCTCATTTTATTGTTGGAGTGCTATGAAGTCTGAATATACTAAAAAACTAAAATGTGCTATATTTTTTCCCTTCAGGGTAAAGGTATTCCTGGATCTCTAGTAAGTAGATATTACCAACTATCAGTAGCATAATAAAATACACTTTATCTTCAATGCAATAGGTCTATTGCTAATATTTTAAAAAAACAACCTCTTAAGGTCTGTTTAGAAAGCCATTTATTCCTTAGATAAGGGTGGCTGTTTATAAAGAGTTTAATTAAATCAATGTATTTTCAAATGTAGGGTCCTCCTGGTATTGCAGGACTTCCTGGTGAAGTGGGCAGAGTTGGGCCACCTGTGAGTATATATCACTGCATATTTTTTAAAAATCACTGATCTAAATTTTCATGTTAACTAATTAAATTCCCATACTAATTATGCATGTTTAGGAACGATGTATATGAAGGCTAACCACGTTTACCTTGAAATAAGGGCTGGATAGCATGGTGAAAAACTTCCCAAATGGTGTATGCGACTGGGCACGCAAATGGATTTCCATGCGGAGATTTAACTGCATGGTGGTTACTTTTCAAGATTCTGAGTGGTTTTGTATGTAAAATAGGGGCTTTAGTGATGGTGAACGGAGCATGAGGCATCTTTAGTTATTTAATAGCTGCTATCATCTCTGAGCACTTCAGTAATAGAAATTACCATCCCATATCTTTTCGATGTACTTCTTTTATGAAAGAAACAAGGGATATAGATTACTGTAGCCTCTGTTCCTCCTGTCATGTAAAACTACTTTTATATTCTGTGAACTTAGAGTTTTCTAGAACTCTGAACTTAACCACATTGTAAATGGTCTCCTCTGTGATTGCTATAGCCTTATTTACAAAGAAGGCCAGAACAAATATCAGTTATGCAGCTCACTGATATACACTTGTGCCACCTTCAAACTATTTAGGGTGATCCTGGAAAGAGAGGCCCTTCTGGAGTGCCAGGCCCCCCCGGCCCGATGGTAAGTTCGAGATACTCATTTTATTATACATTTATTAAAATGTCTGTTTCCCCAACTCTTTCGAAGTGTGGAGGCATGTTTCTGTGGGTTAGCAGTAGCATTACTTTGTTGTGACATTCCCTCCAGTGGTCACAGTTCACCTGGTACGGTACTGAATTTCAAAGCCTTCTGAGTAAAAGGAGTACAAGAGACTTCTTTTCATATGTGTTTCCATTTATGCTGGTGGAAGCGGGAGGCGAGGTCTGGGATCATGCACTGTTTCTGGTACAGAAGATGCCCTGCTTCACCAGAGAATACACTCTTAGAGTTTGACGAGCCATTTCACAAGATTTCAGGGAGGTCTCAACATCCACCCTTCTAAGTTGTGATTTGTTCTCTAGCAGTGTTGGAGGATATACAGATAACGGCCTATTTGTGCGGAGGTTATGTTCCTGATCTCCCCACCCCCACCCCACACATCAGCAGAGCATGCATGAGCTTATTCCGTCCCGTTCTGCCCCCTTTCCAGCCAATTCCAGGTCACCGTGATACGTGGTTGCATATCAGTTGGACATGCGTAGATCTGTTGTTGCCTGTACTATGCTCTTTGTACAGGTAACAGGGTAGATTGACAGGTCTGCTTGCAATCTCAGTCAGGTAACAGTCCATATGAAATCCACTCCTTTTAATCAGTTTGCCTTTATGTTTGGTTACCTATCTACACGGCAAGGCAAAATAAATAGATAAATAGAAAGGTTGAGCTCTTTTACAAGGTCACATTCCAAGTGCATATTCTCCTTTGAGAAAGAGGTTGCAGAATGTCTCTTAACAAATGCACAAATTAAACACCCAGTGAGGACCCACCTTGCTTAAATGTGGTGCATTTTGGCATACAACCCATTGCTTTTAAAAAGAGAAATCGTATGAATGTGTAGAAATGTCTGTCTACCTATCCATCCACCCACCCACCCACCCAGACGTAAAGAAGTGCTCTTCTTTATGTCTTCATCAGAGAATACAAATGGCTTTTGAGGGTGGGGAACAATGTGGATTGCTGAAATCAGAAAGTTGAGGGCTGTGTTGAATCTGCCTTTTGTTCATTTTCCTGTTATGCTATGCCTTTAAAACCAAAAAACCAAAAACTGTTCTATTAAATCTCCTTCAGGGAACAGTTGGACTTCGTGATGGAGATCCACTGGTAAGATACTTATTTTACCTTTTTGGATGAAAAAAATGCTTTTCTGTAATAGTTTCTCATCCTTAACTCAGCTTTTGGGTTTTCTCTCCCCCACTCCCAGTGTCCCAATTCTTGTCCACCTGGCCGATCAGGATATGCTGGGCTAATGGGCATGAAGGTAAGAGAACTGGTCTTCTTGAATATGTTGTAAATGTGGATGCATATTGAATACGTTGAGTTGTAGGAATGGAAGGCAGCACACAGAAGCCATCTTTCTTTTCCCCTCCTCCCATTCTGAAGCCCACCGTGTACCCCCTGAAAAGACCTTCAGAAGATTGGGGGGGGGGCCCTGCTGACCACCATAGGCTTTGCTATACATGGGGCTGTAGTGGCAAGAGGAAATCACCCAAAGTCAGGAGGAGGGATCTTGTGGGAGCCTGAGACATAAAATTTTTTAAAGATGGTGATTGTTTAAACCTACTAATTAAACAGGGCTTTGCTCTTATGCTTTAGGGTCACAAAGGAGTAAAAGGAGAGGCTGGTGAACCAGGAAAACAAGGCCATAAGGTAAATGAAATAGAATACTAGGTTAAAATGATTTGGAAAGCCAATGGTTGAAAGAGGAATCATGTTTAATTTTGTTATGCTTTTAACAAACGAAAAGAACAGTAGCTTTCCTCTTAGATTTATTTCCCCACTATTGCCACAGCACTTTTTTCTGTTTTAATCCCAAACAGCTTTGATGTCTTCTCCAAATAAGGCAGTTTCTGCATGGACTTCCCTTCTGTGTAAAATATGTTTTGTGTACTGCACATAGGCCATATGAGTTGCAAGTACACATTGATCAATAACACTAATAAATAGTGCACACTCTCTCTTACAGGCTGAGGCCACAATCCTGACCTCATTTACATGGGAGTAAGCCCAATTGAATTCAGTTCAACTTACATCTGAGTAGACATGATTAGGTGTTAGAATGTTCTATAAACTAATTTGTTATTATTTGTACTTATTTAGGGCGAGGAAGGTGAACAAGGAGGAGTAGGTGATGTTGGCACTCAAGGCCCACCAGTAAAGTATTTCCTTTTAATTAGCTTTTTATTCGCATTCTGTTATCTCTAATGTACAGATGTGAGAAATTGTACTATTTATTCCTTTAATCCACCTGCAAAAGATTCATTTCCAGCTGTTCAAACCAGGTGTGAACTGACACATTGAGATGACACAAATCACAGCTATGTAGTCCTTTTTTAAAAATTATCATATGTTTAGATCTTTCCCGTCTGTTTTTGTTACGTAATGTTCAGTAGCTAGGGCTTTTTAATTCTTGATTTTATTAAAAGTAAACTATCTTTAAAATCTACGTGCCTAAAATGAGAAGCACTTCTTATAATCAAGATCTGAAAAGGTCTTTTAAAAAAAGAAGTATATTATCCAAGGAAATGCGGTATGAAAATTTGCATATATAGGATAACTCCACTGCGCAAAACTGCATACTTACAATAAATTTTGCATTTCAGGGACCTCAAGGGTTAAGAGGTATAACTGGCATAATGGGACCCAAAGGTGACAAGGTAAGTAATAGCAACGATGCCTTTATCATTTTAAATGATAACTTTATCATTTTAAAGCACAGGGGTGCTACCCCACAACACTGTCTGCCACTGCCTGGTACAGTGGGAGAAGACTCCTGTCAACCCCCAATAAACTAGGTGGACCAAGAATCCATCTTTAGAAATGGAAAGCAGAATAGCTTATTGTCCATATGTGGTCTCCTCTTTAGCCTGTCAACTCTCTGGCACACGTGGATCTCATTTTCAGAATACCAAATGTAGGAATGAAAATCACGGGAGACGAGTAGTAGGTGTCATGTGAGAGGCGTCTGCCGGGAAAACCACGGGAACTCTCTTTTATTGAATATTACAAACATTGCCACAGGTGTGGTTGTGGCTGATTGGTTGATACAAACACAAAGAAACTCATTGCCTATTGGTTAATGCAAATGCAAGGCGGGAATTACATGTGAGGGGTGGGAATTACATGTGAACATTAATCACCGGTAGATTAAAGGCTGGGAAACGAGGTTGGGACTAGACAAGCATGAAACCTGACAGGCATGATTGATCATAACATGAAAGAATACAATAATCAAGTTCTATAAATGTGGTAAGCTATGCATGGAGTACAAGTCACCATGAACTTAAGGGAATGTCTTGGTGTTTGGAGCAGGTTCGTACAGTGTGTGCAGAAACAGAGAGAAGATTATAAGCGAGACTTCCCAGAATGCAAGAGAAAAGAAGCAATACTTCCCATAGCAAGACTTCCCATAAGGCCACAGTTATGCATAGAAAGAGATGCAATGCTTCCCTATAATGCAACAGTTATGTGCAGAGGGAAAACATATGTGCAGAAGGAAAACTTCCCTTTAACCAAATTTACCTTTCTGATTTTCAGAGGTGTTCAGAGGTGTCCTTGAATACTTTGAATCTTTTATTGACCAAGAATGAAACACTATTATTATAGCCAGCGTACTTATTTTATTGACTCACCAGAATTGCTATTTACTATTACCCTTCCCATTTACTCATGTTGCTACATCAGATTAAATGTGTATATAAAGGCTTTTTCCGATGTACCGCTTCTTGAGTACATTACACATTCTCTTCTACTATTGCTGTTTCTTTTTGCTTGCAATTGTCTCATCTGTAAAGCATTCTTGCAGCAGTTCCATAAAGGACAATATATTTTGGTTCAATTCACTATAATTCTGTAGAATAGCACACTCATATGTTACGTGCAGGGCATTGAGAAATAGTTGAAGACCGAAATGACCTGCAGTGGAATATATTCAGAGGAACGGATCAATTGCTGCCCAGCATGATCCAACAGAGGCGCAAAGGTTCAGTGTGATTTTGATGCAGACTTTACTTTTGCAGCGTGATTACCACTTTTCTGTGGTTAACTCCCAGGTTGCATTGGTAATCTCTGAATTTTGAAATCACATGTGTTGCTAGATCTGATGGAGATAGATCGCTGGCATCATAACAAGCTTTCATGCCATGGATCACAGCATGAAGAAAGACCCATATGTTGTGGAACATCTTTATAAAGACTAGTGGAGTATAGTTCCACAGTAACAACTGCATAACAAATCCTTGGTGGTCATTCCAGCTCTTGACCTCAGATGTAAAGAATTGAGGGTTGGAACAAAATAATGGCAACTGTGAAGCTGCTGTCTACCCCATTAGCCTCAATAGAAAATACATGTGAGTGCAGAATATTTTAAAGCTTTTTATATCTTAATAATCCTTTGGTTGTTTGTTTTTACTGTAGGGTGCTCGGGGTCTTGATGGTGATCCTGGTCCCCGGGGTCTTCCTGGGCCCCCGGTAAGTTTCTTTGTCTTATCAGCAAGACCTCTAAGGAGGATTCACAATTAAGCACATCAGGGCGGCTACCCTAGCATTCACATTTCAGGAGTGCCTATCTCAGTTTTCATTCTTTTAAAAAAACCTCCATACGGTAAATCTCAATCTCTTGTTCCCAGGCACATGAGTTTGGCGTGTGTGGGGGAATTGGCTGGCCTGTAGTAATAAATATATTAAATAATGTAAAGATTGTCAGGATACCAAAGTATTACTCGCCCACAGATGTGGCTGCATACTCTGTCACTGCATGATTCATTGCTTTTTTCTTTTCCTTTTTGCTACCAGCCTCTGCTGGGAATGAGCTGTTGTTCTGCTGACTGTTCAGTATAGCTAATTGGATCATTCAGTTATTCCTGATGGGAGGGATTGTGGCACATTGGTAGATCACATGCTTTGTATTCAGGGAGTTCCAGGTTCAAACCCTGGCATTTCCAGGTAGGGCTTGGGTCGACTGCTGCCTGAAACAGTGGAGAGTTGCTCCTCATCACTGTCGCAGTGGTGAGCTGGATGGACCAATTGTCCGACTCAGTACAGTGGTACCTCATTTTCGAATGTCTCCTTTGACAGACATTTCGGTTTTCAAACACCGAAAACCCGGAAGTAAATGCTTCGGTTTTTGAATGTGCCTCAGAAGTTGAACATGCCTCACGGCTTCCGCTTAGTGCAAGATCCTGAGGCCTAGCTGTCGGCTTTTGGGTTTTCGGTTTTTGAACGTTCCAGAACTCAAAACGGTCTTCCGGAACAGATTGCATTCAAAAGCAGAGGTACCACTGTATCAGGAAGCTGCCTACATTCCTGGGTTGATGCAGAGATAAAACAGAATTTCCCATTCCCAGAGGAGGATCACCTGCTGTACCTCTGCATGTCATTACACTTGGCTCACCTCCTTCCAGTCCAGAGGTACTCTCAGAATAGTGTCTCACACAGAAACAGAGTGGTGCACAAGTGCTGTGATGGGAGAAGTGAGGTCAGCCGGAGCCCCTCATGATCTTAAATTGGGGCCATCTTTTATAAAGTTAGTTATTACCACATGGGATTTTCATACAGTCTATGAAACATCAAATTCAATTTTCTCTGTTCTTCAAGAAGATAGCAAGAATGAGTTTTCAGTAGTATGAAACATACTAAACAAATATAAACACAATATTTAAGGTACTCCCAATGTTTGTGATGCATAAGTATAAAATGATGATGGATATTTTGTATAAAATAAGATAACATTGTCTTTTATGTCTTCACATGTAAACGTAACCATTTCATGATTGGCTTATTGTTTCAGTTGTGTTTTATATTATGAGCCCTATTTCACCTAGGAAATCCTTACTGAGGGTGCAGTAAAACTCCTGGAGCAATTGACACATAGCTAAAGAAGACCAGAATTCCAAAGCCCTACTTTCTGTCTGTCTGAATGATTTCTAGGCTGTCTTTCAATGTAAAACTCCCACGGCGGTATGCAATCAATAATTTAAAAAGTAACAGTAAAATAGTGTACAAAACAAATATATAAGCACAGAAACTACAGCCATAAAAACTAATAAAATCTAGTAGAGTTGCCATAAAACCAGAAACAGTTATCAAACATGCTGAAATAGCTACTCAAATAAAAAGCAAAACATATTTGTTTGCCTCCCAAAGAACAAAAGGTTTAGTGGCTGGCAAATTTCCCTGAGGAAGTCTTTTATATATATAGATGTGCTTCCCCCGTATGCATTTATAAGCTTTTGGGATTTACAGTAAGCTAAAGATTGGCTTGGCTTTGATATTTCCCCCCTTGTCCAAGAATGAGGGACAATGACACACAATCAATTCACCCTTGTCTAAGAAATGGCCCTTCTTGACCTGTTATCTTGAGGCTTACATCATAATATGCAGTTACAGTAACTCTTTAGAAACATGGGAATTTACCTTGCCTTTAGCCATCATCATTCACATAACTTTTATTTAATTATGACAAGGAATTGCCAGTTAATGTGCTTAACATTTCTTTGCAGGGCGTTCAAGGACAAAGAGGTTCATTGGGGGAGGCAGGCCCCAAAGGCGAAAGAGTGAGTTCTTATTGAGTTCCAGTGGATGACTAAGTAATAATGTACCATTGATACCACAAAACTACCAGGCCCTCTGCCTGGTTCCCTGTAACCTCACTTTTCTCAGTGAGGGAACTGCCGGAAGGCCCTCAGAGCTGGACCTCAGTGTCCAGGCTGAAGGATGGGGGTGGAGATGCTCCTTCAGATATACTGGGCTGAGGCCGTTTAGGGCTGTAAAAGTCAGCACCAACACTTTGAATTGTGCTCGGAAACGTACTGGGAGCCAATGTAGATTTTTCAGGACCTGTGTTATACGGTCTTGGCAGCCACTCCCAGACACCAGTCTAGCTGCCACATTCTAGATTAATTGTAGTTTCTGGGTCACCTTCAAAGGTAGCCCCACGTAGAGCACATTGCAGTAGACCAAGCGGGTGATGACTAGATAACTAAGGGCCTTGTTTCCATACAATGCGAGCCTGACGTTGGGCCTTGGGCTCGAACACTTCCCATTCTCCTCCCCTCCTCCCATGCCACTGGAAAGAGGTATAAACAGCAATTCAATTTCACTTTCTATGATTTCTGGCTTGTTAGATGTGAAGCAGAAATTGTGGTGTAAAATGAACTCGGTTACAAAACAACTCAACTTCAAGCCATGGGTTAGGAAATTAGTTTGTTTTAATAAAGTAGAATTTATTTTCAACCACAGTTTCTGTTTTATATGTAGCAACAAGCTTGGAATCATGGAAAGGGAATAATAAAATTGTAGAGTTGGAAGGGACCAGAAGGGTCATCTGTTTCAATTCCCTGCAATGCTGGAATCATTTGCCCAATGTTGGGCTTGAACCCATGACTCTGGGATAAAGACTCTTGTGCTCTACTGACTGAGCTATCTCCAAGCACAAATGTATTTCTCTTCCAAGTGGAGAGAGGAAGGGGTGTCCTTGACCACGTAGCATTACATGTGAATTGCCCCATTGTGTGCACAAACATCGAAATAAAATGGGAATAAGGTAGTTTAATGCTAATACACTTGACTTAAGTTATTCGAGAGGAGGCATTCACCTTGCTTCATTCAAGTGTGTGTCCCTTAATATGACTATAATGCTCAATATGCTTTAATTTTCTTCCTTTTTCTTAGGGTCCTGAAGGTGTTAGAGGAATTAGTGGTCTTCCTGGGCCTAAAGGAGAAAGTGTACGTATAGTGTGATTATTATTAATCGTAGCATTTGTAATTTACATTGCTATCATGTATTATGAAACAAGTGTGATTTACATAATGGCAACGTATTACAGAAGATGTTACTTCTTTCTCAAGGGCTTACCGGGAGTTGATGGCCGTGAAGGGATCCCTGCCATGCCAGGAACAAAGGTACTTAATTCACCGTGCTGTTTAATTTATATTTTCAAAACGAACTGCTCACTTCCATATTGTGTGGATTAGGAGCGAAAATCACAGAGAATCAGTGCAGATTAGGTGAACTGATAGAGAA
This sequence comes from Podarcis gaigeae, assembly GCF_964106915.1. Classification (NCBI taxonomy): domain Eukaryota; kingdom Metazoa; phylum Chordata; class Lepidosauria; order Squamata; family Lacertidae; genus Podarcis; species Podarcis gaigeae. The sequence continues at coordinate 36,980,772 of NC_139680.1, read as the reverse complement.
CAGAACTATTAATTATGATTAGCGATATTATCTCTCTGGGTCCTGCATATCCAGAGGCAATAACGGTGACTGGTGTCTCGAAAGAGTAAGAGTCTGCCTCATCAAGTTGCTCCTAATACGGTGTCTCTTGACCCCACCCACAACTCCTCCCACCTTCCCTATACCAGCTCTGCCAATGGAAGCTCCTCCTCCCATGCCAGTGGGCGCCATGATGATAGCTAAGTGGAACTTCTGTGAGAGGTGTAGGCAACCTTTGGCCCTACCATTGTTGGTGAACTGTTAACTCCCATCAGAACTAGCAGACATGGTCATTGGCCAGGGAAGATGAGAGCTGTACTGCAGACTGTGCTCAGCTAGGACCACCAAGTTTAAGGGAGTGTCCTGTGTTCTGGCACTTTGGTCTAACCAGCAGCTACCTCCTTATGTTCTAACGGAGCAGTCAAATGCCAAATTACCACTTGTGTCACACATGCATGAAAGGAATCCTTTACACATATGCCTCCACCAATTAACACACCCACTTATTTCCCATTTAATTAAGGTAATTCATTGCTAACATTCATTTCCCTTCATATTGAAATGCCCAATTTTCTCCCCTTGATTGTACATGGCAGCTCTCCAGTCTTTGGAGTTTGCACACAGGGCTGCCTCATGGGAAGCCATGTCCTTAGTGAGCCCCAGATGTCGATGCTGTGCAAGACGCCAAACCAGTCAGATCTCCACTTAAAGAGGTAGGACATGCAGAAAGCAAAAGTGTGCTAGTTAAATGTTATGAATGAGCCACTTTTGTCAATGGTGAGCCAGTCTGCTTCTGCTCCTACTGCATCTTCATGAAGAATACGACAGTCACTCAAGTTGCACCTAGCATTATCTGTGGGTGTAAGCAGAGAGCAAACCTTATTTGCCTCTTTTGTGCACCCATGCTGGCTGGCTGGGGACGCGGGTGGTGCTGTGGGTTAAACCAAAGAGTCTAGGACTTGCCAATCAGAAGGTCAGCGGTCCGAATTCCCGCGACGGGGTGAGCTCCCGTTGTTCAGTCCCTGCTCCTGCCAACCTAGCAGTTCGAAAGCACGCCAAAGTGCAAGTAGATAAATAGGTACCACTCCGGCGGGAAGGTAAACGGCATTTCCGTGTGCTGCTCTGGTTCGCCAGAAGCGGCTTAGTCATGCTGGCCACATGCCCTGGAAGCTGTATGCCGGCTCCCTCAGCCAATAAAGTGAGATGAGCGCTGCAACCCCAGAGTCGGTCACGACTGGACCTAATGGTCAGGGGTTCCTTTACCTTTTTCCTGGCTGGTTGAGTCTTTTGGTTAACTCCCAAGTACTATCAAGTTGTTAACAACCAGAACAACAGGGATATTACATTCCCATAAGTTAGCAGTTTGGAAAAGGATGCCACAGTATTTTTTTAAAAAAAGATACTAACTTGTTCGTTTGGGCTTTTTTTCTGAATAGCAAACAAGCAGACAGTTTGTACTACAACGGTTTTCATTTGATTGATGCAAACGTTTCCTTCCAGGGTGAACCAGGAAAACCAGGCCCTCCAGGTGATATAGGAGTTCAGGGACTGCCAGTAAGTATTCTGTGCACTTTAAATGTAAAACATAGTTAAATTTCCAAGCCAGACCGAAGCTTATTAAGCCTTCATTTTCTGTAATGACAGGAATAGTGAGAGTCTGGGGGGAACCATGAGGAGCGGAGCCTTTAAAAATTAGGGTGTAGGTAGCATGATTCAGTTTTGCTGGGATGATCCTGTTTGTGTTAATTGCATACGTAAAGGGTAAGTTCCAGGATTGTCATGGAAGCTTTAGAGGGCACCCAAGCTAGGAAGCTAGATTAAAATGTTGATATCTCTCTTTAAGAGAATAGAGCATGCCCACTTCCTCACCATTTCACCAAGGTGCAGCCCCGCCATGCTGTCTCCCACTGCTCCACCCAGATACAACTAAATCTAGTGCCGCCTATGCAACATGACGACATCATCCCTGCAAGCATATTATGGCTGTGCTGAAGTGTATGTCAAAGACTGTTTGGCTCCTGAGGTTTTCCTACATCTTTTGTAATGTATAGCATAGATTAGTTGCATGTACTACTATCAAAATTTGTTATTTTCCTTATTCAGAAGACCACTTTACCACAATCTCTCGCTCGCTCTCATTCCAATTCCTTGTGCCTCACTATATTCCTAAGGTGGGATGAAACCATAAGGAAACCAATAGATCAATCAAATAAGATAGTTGCTGTTGCGGAAAACTGGGCTCTGGTATGAAAATCAATGCGTTTTCATAGCATGCTTTTAGGAACCAACTTAAGCATGTGCTTAAAGAGTATTCCATGTCCTTTGGAGGGGGAAGGTTAATTATGTTGGCACTAGTTTGGGGTGTTTTTTAAAATGGATTTTGGCTCTGTTGAGACATGCTTGTAAAAGGTCCAATATAATTCACTTGATGACATAGCTTGGCAAAAAGAAACAGTTCCCAACACTACGGGAGATACTCCTCCAATGCAGACTAGAATTGCCTGAGGGAGCAAGGAATATTTTAAGGCAATGTGTTTTCTTTGTTTTGTTTTAGGGTTTACCAGGGTCTCCAGGAGCAAAAGGTGTTGCTGGACCACAGGTAAAGTATTCTAGGCAATCTGGGAAAGATTCCAGATGTATTTTTTAATAATTACTCCACTCTTGTGGCTAATTCTCCTTGTCTCCCAACAGGGTAATGCAGGTCCTCCTGGGATACCTGGTTTGATGGGGAATTCGGGTAAACCTGTAAGCTCCTTTTTTTCTCCAGTTTCATTTTATTTTTTAATAACACTTGCACATTTTGTGCAGAATCAGTTTTAAAGCACGTTCTGTTCTTGTAATCGTGTTAAACAGGGAGAACAGGGGCCACAGGGAGAAAAAGGGCCCATCGGACCCAGAGGCCCATCGGTAAGTACTTGTTCTGCTCTATCTTTAGGTTCTGGGATTTCAGTTATAGGACAGTGGTGCAGGAGACAAGGTCTGCACAAAAGCCGCTTGTGTTATTTGCCTGTGACGTAAACTCTTTTAGCTTTCACATCAATTTCTTCCAGTCCCAAATTAGTTGTTCACATTTGCCGAGTGATAATACAAATAAACTCAGCCCGATATTCTGTAGTGAGTTAAACACTCCAGCCAAAACCATGAAACATGTAAGTAGAATTATATATGATAAGCTGAACACTAGTCTACAGATCCACGTCATGCAGAGCTTTCATGGTCCGTAGAGGGACTGAAGACCCTTACACACTATGCCAGAAGTTGTGGGGTTCTTTTTGGTTCTTCTGTTGTGAACTGAGGATGAATTTCAGCTGCACTGCATGAGGTCTTAGCCATTGTTTATGACATAATGGAAGCCTGACATTTCTTGGAACCCTCTCAAGAACCTGTCCCTGGGTCAACCTAAGGGTCAACTAAGAGTCAACCTCTCAGCTACACCACCGTGTCCAGACTTCATTCAAAATGTTTGGTGCGGCTACCTACTGTGTTAGACAGAGAAATAGGGTGCCCCTTTTATATTTTATTACCCCATGAAATAATAATATATACATTATCCTATATATTGGACATAATACATATATGTTTAATTATGCATTAATCATTTACGCCATGAATATCCTTGAATATACTAGTATCTATAATTTTACATAATACATAACTGTTTATTGTACATAATATTATGTACCATATGACTATTAAATATGTATTATTAGCTCATTTATCTGATTTAAGAACGTTATGTCTATCATGCATTATTGTAAACACTCATGGATGTCCATAAATCACTACCATCCATAATCTTACATTCAGACATTACCTGAAATATCTCTCGTCAACATGGAAGTGCATTTTACACCTGGTTATTTATTAATCTGGCATATCACATGAGAATCATCAGCCCCTGTATATAAGGCTGTATATAAGTATCACGTCCATACTTGTGGGCCATGGCTTGATCCAAGGTAGGTTGAAACAGGAGCACCTCTACCATGCAAATGTATGGTACAAGATTAAGAAATGGGTCCTCAAAGGCATGTTTGGGTTAAAAGTGGGTTCTGGGCCTGAAAAGGTTGAAGATACTTGATCTACACTAAACACAAAGGGTGAGATACATTTCTTTGGAATCCACATAGACCAATACACAGGCACATTTTCAAACCTAGTATGCAAGTGTTGTTCTAATGAAAACCACTTTCTGGAATACATTCTAGTAACATCACAGGTTCACTAAATGGTGTTATATAATCCTCCCTGCCAGGACTGTTAATACAGGCTTGCAGCAGGGATTCTTCTTACCCAAATGAAGAAAGGCGATGGGGGATAAAAAGTGAAGTATACTTAAGGACACAGTGCACTATTCCTGAACACAGAACACTGAAAATGTGGCAGTGGATTTGGGGAATACTGCTTGCCATTGTGCTCCATGCAAAACTGAGTTGCATAGAGTAATAACTACCAAAGTCAGCTCTGGCTAGTGACACAATAACTTGATATATATTTTTTTCAGAAAAACTCTTTATTTGCAAAAATTGCAAACTGTTGGTGGCTTTGAGCAGAACTTGTTTAGATATACTTGGCTATTTCCCAAATTCCTTTCTCTAAACTGATGCCGGTCTGAATGTTTTTGGACAGCTCTTGGTTAATAAAGAACAGGGTAGTTCCTTAACCGGATAATGCAAGATAATCTTCTAAACTATGTTTTTAATCCCATAAAATGCAACTAAGGGTTTATAAAATCAGCAGTGCGTAGAAACCGGAGCTACCATACTGTGTTAATTATTAACCATCCCCACTGCAAGCTCTGGAAGCAGTTCAGATTAGACTCTGAACGTTCTAGTTCTAGTGACCAGCATGACATCTCTAGATTTCTGTCAGCTAATAATGGTTTGCATAAGCTGATAGATGTCCAAAACATTCTATAAATCATGCTTTCAATGAGAAACGTGGGGGAAACATTGCTTTACACATTAGTTTACACCGATTGTTTCGTTATATCTATAAATTTACAAATCATTCTTAACCATACAGTGGTACCTCAGGTTACAGATGCTTCAGGTTACAGACTCCGCTAACCCAGAAATAGTACCTCGGGTTAAGGACTTTGCTTCAGGATGAGAACAGAAATCGTGCTCCGGTGGCACGGCGGCAGTGGGAGGCCCCATTAGCTAAAGTGGTACCTCAGGTTAAGAACAGTTTCAGGTTAAGAACGGACCTCCGGAACGAATTAAGTTCTTAACCCGAGGTACCACTGTACTTACTTGGAAGCTAGACTTCATTTCAATGGGGCCCACTCACAAGTAACTAAACTACTATAAGTTTACAGCCATGCAGCCCAGTATGGTTAACTTAGAAGCAAGTCCCATTATGGTCAATGGAGCTTCTTACTCCCAGAGAAGAGCGCCTAGGATTGCTGCAACACCCCCCCCCCCAGTAGTTCTCAAGAGTGTAGCAGCAGGGAGGGTAGGTGTTCGTTTCCCAGCATCCCCAAATTCAGTGTAGTTACAAAGTTTAGTAAAAAGTTCACATTCTATATTAAAAAGTCCTTCTTGATTTCTTCCAGTAAGTTTCACCATTTCTGTGTTTTTCATTAATTTTAGTTGCCAATCTTCTTTAGTTGGAACTGCTGCTTCTTTCCATCCCATCCCTGGGCATATACAGTTGTACCTCTGGTTACGAACTTAATTCGTTCCGGAGGTACGTTCTTAACCTGAAATCGCTCTTAACCTGAGGCGCCACTTTAGCTATGGGGCCTCCTGCTGCCGCTGCACCGCCGCCGTGCGATTTCTGTTCTCATCCTGAGGTAAAGTTCTTAACCCGAGGTACTACTTCCGGGTTAGCGGAGTCTGTAACCCGAAGTGTTTGTAACACAAGGTGTTTGTAGCCCAAGGTACCACTGTATCATTCTAGCTGCTGTTGTATCTTACAAAAATAATTTCCTTTGTTCTCTTGGTACCTCTGAACCCAAAATTCCTATAAAAAGTGTAGTTTGACTCCTTGTCTGCATACATCTCCTCAACAACCTGATCAACAGAACTATCAACTTTCACCAAGTACTTGATCGGTACCTGGTTCATGGTAACATGATTGGCCAACTGCTTGAACCGCTATACTTCCACTTAATTTGATATAGCTTCTTCGGAGCATTAGAACCATCATCCCAATTGTTATGATCTGCTGCACAAGGGGAAAAGAACACGGATAAGATCAAGCCTTTGAATCACTGTAATGGCACAAGTCAGGGTACAGTGGTGCCTCGCAAGACGAAATTAATCCGTTCCGTGAGGCTCTTCGTATAGCAGTTTTTTCGTCTTGCGAAGCAAGCCCATTGACAGCTTAGCGGATTAGCGCTATTAGTGGTTTAGTGGCTTTTAGCGATCAGCTGTTAAGCGGCTTATCAGCAGATCAGCTGATAAGCGGCTTAGCGGCTTAGGAAAAGGGGGGGGAGGGGGAAAACCCCGCAGGAACTCGCAAGACATTTTCGTCTTGAGAAGCAAGCCCATAGGGAAATTCGTTTTGCGAAGCGCCTCCAAAACGGAAAACCCTTTCGTCTAGCGGGTTTTCCGTCTTGTGAGGCGTTCGTCTTGCGGGGCACCACTGAACTGCAATCTTACAGCCAAACTTCCTATATCTTAATGTTATAGATCAAAACGTATTAATAAAACATGTATTTCATTGTTCTTTTTACCAGTTGACTTGAAGCTTTGCCTCGCACACACATTATGGAAATTGGTCTTTATGATTATCGCACTTCATTTCTGGTTGAAATCTTTGAAAGCTTTCCTTTTATGCTAAATTGCTCCAGAGTATAAAATTTTAAACTTCAAAGTGTCAGACATAATCAGTGATAATGCTTTTTTTAAAAAAAAGAATCGGCAGCAGTAGTGGTATAAGCAGATTATTTGTGCTCAGTTGGGCACAATGGCCCATTCTTGGCCTCACTCTGCCAGTCTTTGCCAGTTCTTTTCCTCCATTGTTTCCACTCTGTTATTTCGCAGAGATGCTATATATGGATCAGATGTGCACCCTCCCCCCAAAAGCAAGATGGCTATGCTGTTAAAATGGAGATATTTTACAGTTCTTATGCACAATGTTGTTGTTGTTTAGTCGTCTTAGTTGTGTTCAACTCTCCGTGACCCCATGAAACAGAGCATGAAAAAGCTCCTTTTTTATGCCCATGGTGTTTTCTTGGCAAAATACTGGAGTGGTTTGCCAGTTCCTTCTCCAGGTGGATCACATTTAGTCTAAACTCTCGGTTATGACCTGTCCATCTTGGGTGGCCCTGGATGGCATAGCTCATAGCTTCTTGGAGTTATTCAAGCCCCTTCGCAATGACAAGGCGATGAAGGGGCTTTGGGACAATACAGTACTTCAGTTTGGACTTTCATGAGGCTTCACAGGAACGGGGCATCACCATAGTGGGACAGCTACCAAGAGCACCTCTCTGAGTACCTTCTCAAAGTTGGAAGGGACCACACTGATGGACTGAGTGCTCTTGCTTGAATTTAAAAAATGTATTTAAAAAACAAAAGGCACGTCAAATTGTGCCCAGAAAATGGGGGCTGAGGAGAGGGAGATAAACATATATAGCCCGCAATATGCCAGGGACAAATGTGGCAAGAAGTCGCTACTTTGCAGTGAAGAGTCCAGTGGCCTAAAAGTTATCCTCAGGATTCGTTTCCCATCCGTAAACAATAACTGGAAAGCCTACATGCATGCTTGCTATCCTGCATGTTCATCCTTCCTGGGATGTTCTCAGAGCACCTTCCCTCTAAACTGAAAAGCTCCAGATGTTGTAACCATTCCTGAAGTGAGGTGACCAGAATTAGGGTTGCACCATAGATGTGTACAATGCCGTTACGAAAACAGCAGTTTTGTTTTCAAACGTTTCCCTAAAGATCCCAAGACAAGCATTGTGATGCAGATGCATATCTAGATGTGCATTGCCTCCTTATTGGCTGTGCAAGAAAAAGAACCGGGCCCTCTTCAGTAGGGCAGCTAGGTGTAGACTTTTGACACCTGAAGAACAGATGTTCAGATTTGATGCCACAACATGGTTTGGTGCTATGCGAATGAACATGGAACACATATGATCTCTCCTCATCTTGAGCACGGTGATCTCACCTCTCTCTGGTTTATATTAAATTAAAGGAGAGGGCATAGAAGCCCAAGGTTTCTAGTAGCCAACTGTACTTAGACCCTCACACCATGGGTTCACATTCATGTGAATTGTCAACCTGAAACAAGTTCACACGATGTGCAGCATTACAAAATGAGATTTTCCTAATTGAAACTCGAAAAGATGTGAGCATATAATAGATTTTTTTTAAGCACATTAAACTGGAACTGCTAGCCTGAGCAACCTAATTTTCCCTACCAAAAATATTAGTTTTTCAATTGCATATCTTATGGTGATAAACAGAAGAAGTGGTTTTCAACTTGTTCTAATTTTAATTATGTTCACGTGAATCTGCATCTAGAGGCATGTTCAATAATCATGTTACAAAAGTAACTAAATGGAGCTAAATTTGTGGAGAAGATTAATTAATTTTCTGGGTCACCTGAAGGTTTTTTCCAAGCCTTTCTAAAGGCTTCTCATGTTAATGACATAGAAATTTTATAGAAGGAGTGACTGGAAACCTACCCAGTTCTGAGTTCTTTTGATCCCTCTGGGTTACTTAATTATTTTCCAGTAAGTTTCCTTGCTTTGCTTTGCTTGAAAAGCCATTTAATGCAATTTCGAGATGCGGCATAACATGTATTTCATATGTAGCTTCATCTTTTCATTGCTCCATAACCTGTTGTGTTACAGTTTCCTTACCAGAATATTAACATGAAAGCTAGAATTACACCTACCCACAGTGGTTCATGTTAAGTCAGTTCCGATGATGTATTGCTATTGTCAGATTATGCACACACTCATCTAACTGGTTGATAAACTTATCTTTAAAAGAAATAAGACAATAAGAAAGTAATAAGAGCCTGCTGGATCAAGTCAGTGGACCATCTCGTCCAGCATCCTGTTTTCACAGTGGCCAAGGCGATGCCTCAAGGAAACTTGTAAGCAGAACATGGGCTGAAAAGAACTCTTACTACCCACAGTTTCCAGCAATTGGTATTTAACCATGGGAACCGAGCATCCTCTATGAAGAGATATTGTTGTTGTTGTTGTTTAGTCGTTTAGTCGTGTCCGACTCTTCGTGACCCCATGGACCAGAGAACGCCAGGTACCTCTGTCCTCCACTGCCTCCCGCAGTTTGGTTAAACTCATGCTGGTAACCTCGAAAACACTATCCAACCATCTCGTCCTCTGTCGCCCCCTTCTCCTTGTGCCCTCCATCTTTCCCAACATCAGGGTCTTCTCCAGGGAGTCTTCTCTTCTCATGAGGTGGCCAAAGTACTGGAGCCTCAGCTTCACGATCACAATATGAAGAGATATTAGGCTGCTCATACCCAAAGAATCACACTTGAGCATATGAGCGTGTGCTTGTCCCTCCAGAGGAGATACATGTGTGTATATGATGCAGAATGAAATGGTAGTATTAGGAGCTACCTTCTTCTAAGTCGGTATTATGCTTTTTAGCTGACTATAAAAAAATATATTAAGCATGAATGAAACAATTCTTCATTTTGCTGCCGGAAAATGCTTTAACAATGCCTCCTTGTTTTCTCAAAGGGTAGCAGAGGTGAGCTGGGTCCTGCTGGCCCTCCAGGTCCGCCAGGTAAAATGGTAAGCAGCCAGTGTCTACTCCCATCAAATTCATTTTTATTTTTCCAAGAGCTTATGGTTTCCCCTTAGGATCCGTAGCAACCTAGCAGTTTATGCACGAAGCTGAAGATGAAACATGAATACAATCATTGTTGCCTTCCCTCTTCCCAGCTTGTGACTCTACTAAGACCCACATTTTCTTATTTGAATTCTGTAAAATTCTACTGGGAACACATCATTTTTAATGCAGTACTGTGAGGAGGAAAAGTAGATATCTCTCTTTGTGTATTGCCTTAAGATGGTGAAGTTAGCTGTCGCTTGTGTTATTAATTTAAAAAGGAGCAGGAATAATGAAAGGCCAGTTTTTTCTTTTTCCTTTCCTGCTAGCAGCTATCTGGCATTAATGACTACTGAGCGTGAATGCCTTCTTTGAAATGACTCAATCTTCATTTGCATGGTTTCTGCTCGAAGGGCAGCCTGGCTATTTGGGAACTGAAAGGGCTCCCTGTTAGAGAGGAATGCTCACACCATAGGGTTGAGGAATTACAGCATCCTCCTCCATAAAGGCACAAATATTTTAGCAGATGTATTAAAAGTCTAGGAACTGCTGTTTTCTGGCTGCAGTAGATTATAGCAAACTGTCAGCAACAATTTAGCAGAGTCTATGGTTCAGAAAGAAAGCACACAGCCGGCAGTTCTTATTACTCTCCATAGGGAAAGTGTAATGTGCTTCTCAGAGGCTAGGTCTCTTTATCAATGGTTCTTTTGTTTAGTCTAAAAATTACCCTAAGAATCTGCCATCTTTGTTTCCACAGGGTGGCGAAGGTGACATAGGCCTCCCAGGTTTACCTGGGCCTCCAGGATTGCCTGGTGCTAAAGGTGACAGGGTAAGTCTACGATTTGCCATAAGGAATTGCTGCAGCTACTCTTGGTCTAATTATTTTCTGAAGCCAATTAAAGGGAGGAGGAGTTAGAACTACCAATATTGCAGGGGTGGGGAATCTGGGAGCCTTCTCGACGTTGTTGGACTGTTAACTCAAGCCCATCCAACATGGCTCACGGTCAGGGATGACAGGTTGTAGTCCAAAATCTACAGGGCAAAGGTATCCCTGCCTTGAATTGTTATGTGTTTCTGCCCTCAGGTCTGTGAAAACTGTTGTGGTGTGTAGCCAACAAGTTCCTCAACAACACCACCAGCACACACACCTTGGTATTTTTTTTTACCCTTCACCTCACCTTTGCTGATATTCCTCATGATATTACTGATATTACTTACTTTAATTAAGGCCCCCACTCCCAGTCACGCTATGACCGACATAAAATTGAGCCTAAGAAGGGAAACTGTTCACCTTATTAGAACCCCAGTTCCATCCTACGCTGCTACTGCTTCATAGGTGCCAATTCTATAGGGCTGAGGTGTCTTCAGTCTGCCCCGCCCCCCAAGTCTGCTGGGACAGGACTGAGCCCCCTCCCCAACCTTGCAGCAGTGGTCCTTGCTTGGCTAGTAGCAGGTCTTGCTGGGCCTCGCTTGGGTGGCAGTGGTCCTCGCTGGTCCTCTCGGGCGACAGCAGGCCTCACTAGGCCTCCTCCTGAAGTGCAGCGCTCAATGCAGAAGATGGCCCCTGCAATTTTGGATGGAACTCGGTGCCTCTGTACCCCTTTGATTGTTGCTAAGGGTTTTCCAGATTATTTCTGAGGTTTTTGTTTTCTGCTCATTAGAGTTCTCTCCCCTGTCCTTTCCCACTCAAGCCTCCAGTCTTTTCCTTTTGCACCCCTGGGTAATTTTAGCTTTCACATTCAAAGTCGCTGGTTGCTTAGTTAGCAAATTAAGGAAAAATCTTAGCTCTGACTTGATTGTCAAGAAGATCATTCTCTCTCTGTGGGAAAAGGCTTCTTAACTTCAGCTGTTGCTTTCTTGAAATTCTTTGCCCTGTCTGTGCTAGGGGATATTTGATGTTCTGTCAATGAGCATTCATCATTATGGCATTAGCTTAATTGGCAGAGTGCTATAGAATTCCAGAGCCATCAGTTCCGAGGAATTAACTTGGAAAGGGTTTATTCTCAAGGGAAGTCTAATTATAGGTAGTCTTTACCACTTGCTACTGATGCCTAGTGCTCTTCACTGTAGCTGTGCCTTCCCCATACTCATGTGATCTTCTCTATATTTAAAATGGAATATATATATATATATGTATATCTATTTCTGCTCCAGCTGTTGAAGTGTCTACTGGTGGATTATTTGATGGTCCAAAATACTAATAGCTACCATTAACAAAAACCATTCCTGCTGCATTCTAGAACTCAACATCAGCCTTAGATTTTTTCCGAGTGTCCCTTAGCTGCAGTGCTTATTGCACTGAATGAAAATATGTTCCTGGACAAAATGAAGGGCACAATCCTTTTCACTCACAGAGAGCACCACACCTCAGGCCATTGGAGTAAATACTGTTCCAAGGCCACCGCCCCCATGCACTTCACCTTGGGGAGTCCAATAGCCTGCTCTTTTCTAAGCCCTCAGAACATTGGTTACTTCCAGTCCTATTAGTAGTGGTAATCTGTGCACTAGCGGGTGGAAGAAGAATGTGGCACCTTAGGTCCTCCATACATTGTGAATGGTTGGGTGTATTTCTGCAGCGTGCCCAAGGTTATTCACCATGGTAGTGGCATGCATGCCCTGAGGTGGCTTAGTGAGGAGGGTGAAGTTCTAATAGATACCTTTGGGGCACACTGCAGGTGTCTCTGTCTCCATGACAGGTAAATATAGTGTCCTTTCCCCACCAAGGTCTGCTTCAAACATGCCTTCTCAACCTTCCAACTTTCCCTTGGTTGTACAGTTGCTGCCCTGTCCATGTGACCCAAGGATCCATGCATGCTGTTGTAGGGATTTTTGAATCTCCTTCCCACTTGGATCCAAGAGGAATTCCGGAGTGGGTGCTTGTTGTGTGGTCCGCCAGAACCACCTAGGAAGGGGATACAAACACTCATGCTTTAAACACACAAGTAGACACAGGTACTCACGTTCTCACATGAAGATGGCCAAAAATGCAGATGTTTGACGTGAGGATTATACCTTGTCATCAACTCGGATGGCTCCATCTGTCATGGTAATATATTCAGTTATTCATGAAAATGGCTCCAAACCATTAGGGCAGACAGAAGTGAAACAAGAAGCGGTTTTATACTAAGCCAGGGCAACGTTCCATTTTTTATTTTTGCTTTTGTTGTAGAATGATATTTTCTATGAGGGGGCATGGTGGTGGTAAGTTGGCATAGTTCAAACCCAGTGACAGGAGAGCCAGATTGGCTCTGCCAGTGTATTTGCACTGCACTGAGCTTGCTGCTGCCACCTCTGTTCTGGTATGCAGCAACGATTCAGAGTGAGGGAGGTCAGGTGATTGGCACTGCTGTAAATGTGTGGGGTGGGTGTAACTACATGCCATAGGAAACATACTGGGTGTAACTGATAGAATATTAGTTACACAGAGGGTAGGTGGTAGCAGTGGCATAGTGGGGTGGCGGCACAGGGGCGGTTTCCTCAGGCGCAGAATTGTTAGGGGTGCAAAATTTCTGTGTCTTGTGCTGCCTCAATACAGTTGCATGCTTCTGTTTCTGGGCTCCATTGAAAATGGCTTCTCCGTGCAAACCAGGAAGTGACCTCTCCAAACAACGGAATGACTCTTATTTCCGCAATCTCCTGGGTGACTCAGACACTGTTAGGCAGTTGAATGTGCATGTGTACTCTGTCTATTTCCCTCCCTCCCCTCTCCTCTGTGTGGCCCCGGATATCTGGGGGGTGTATTTGAAATTGGCAAAAACAGGCACAACACACTGTTTCCCTCCTAGCACTGCAGGATGTTGTGATGTCCCGACATGCAGAGCAATCCCATGGGAACAGTGCCAGGTATTCTGACTTGGAAGTCTGAGGGTAGCCTGCTGTTGCAATGGTACCCATGTCCACATTCTTGCCACATACTTATTCTTTTGGTTCTGCACAGTGGTGTTGTATAAAAGCACTGCCACTATTACTTTCTTCTTAAATTGCAATAATACAAATGTACCTTGTATACATTCTGTAGGAGGGAGTGCTGAATATGTGTATCTAGTTTGCTTCTGTTCTTCTTTTCCTCTCATCTTTGTGCCTTCATGCTGCTCAGCAGGCATGATGCAATGTATGAAAGCCAAGAGAAATAAGAAGTGTAGATGAAAGAGTATTGTGTGTGTGTTCAATATAAATATCTCCAAAATCGTTGGTGCATTCAAACACACACTTGGCAGCAGTAGTACCAGATTGTGAGGGGGCAAACTCTGTCTCATATATTAAGCCTTCCCATAAAGAAACATCTCTGTGTTTCAAAGGAGCACTTTGATTTGCAAAACATTTATTCGGAATTAAGTTATGCTGTTTCCATCATATTTACAATCTTGGATGAAAGTCTGCTTAGAAGAGCAGTCTCAATTAAAATTCTAATTTAATATTCTATCTATTGTTGGGTTTAATGGAAGTCCCTAGGTGTTTTTAAAATGAAAGCTGTTTTTCTAAAAAAAGAAAAAAAAGAAATCAAGAACAAAAATGGGAGACCTTCCTGATCTGTCTTGCGGAAATAGGTCTTGTGCAGGTAGGAAGGCTTGGCAGAAATTCAACAAGAGAAGCTTGTCCCACAGTAAAGATGGAGCAGTGGAAATCTTCACCAGCTGAATTTAATGTCCGCTGTGCAGCTATTTAATGTACTGGGGCCCTAGAAGAAGAAAGGTGGCAATCAACAATACCAAGTTTCATTAGAGGTAGCTTGAGAAGTGGTTTGTTAAGGAAAAAAGTCAATGAACATGTCTCCTGGCAAGGAATTCTGAAGATGAGAGGAAGAGGGAGGGAAGGAGAGGCAGCCTTGATGTGCAAATGAAAAATGTAAAGGATGGAATTCAGAGTGAGAGTTAAAATTTGCATTGAAAGGGCAGGAAAACTCATCAGTACACAAGATCATATCATTCAATGTGGAATAATTAGCTGCCCCGACAGTGATGCATAGATACCTCTCAGTTACATTTTTCAAAGGTCTAAATGCCCCCAAATGCCTTGGAGTTAGGGGTTTCCAACTTCCTAAAATTGGGGAAACCACCCCTTGCAGGGGAAAAAGATGAAATGACTCTTTATTATTATTTCAGGTCAAACACAGTTTGGCAATAGCCTTGTTTGGTGCCATGTTTTCTAAAGCAATTTCCATCAAGTACATGAACCACGATATACCAAGTAGATGGTCAGCCAAGGTTGTGAACCTGTTGCCCAGACCCCATTTAGCACAATTTTCCTGAGCCCTGAATTCCCAGGCACAAGCCATGTGGTTCTCTTGTCAACTACGGGAGAAGAAGGAATGGCCACAAGAGATTTCTGAGAGCATTAATCACCCACCTTGGCTGTCCCCATAACGCCACTTAGGCCCACACTTAAATTGAACTCTGTTTGTCATGCTGACAGCAAGGAGGAAGAGTTGAAATTGTCTGGTTATTGATTAGTGTTACCAGAAAAAAAGGAAAGCAGGAATAGTGTTATTTAAAGTCTGTCTCACTACCAGCCCTGACTGAAACACTGGATTTCCTCAAGCCTCAGACATTGCTCCATTTCTGTTAATTTTTATTGCTGTTTTGGTTTTCTTTCCTTCATGTTAAAAAAATTGTTTTTTAAAGAATATTTTGGAAAATATTCATGGAATAAACTGTTATACATATATGGAGTAAACCACTTGCAGTGCAGTCATTTTCTAGCTAGCTCAAAGAACACATGAATCAAATAGATTATGATGTTGCCATTATTTACAGTGGTACTTCAGTTGTCGAACATAATCCGTCCCGGAAGACCGTTTGACTTCCGAAACGTTTGACAACCAAGGTGCAATGGGCGGTTGGCAAATTCCATTGAGAAAATGGAGAAATGTGCCTCAAAAGCTATTTGAATTTTGAGGTGCTTTTGAAAACATAAGCATTCCCTTCCAGGTTCCACTGTACTTAATTTGATAATTTAGATACCATTTAATACTGTAGTTTCTGTGTGGTGTACAATAGGGATATATCATACATCATAACACCAGTTAAAGTTAACCATAAGATCAGGGGAAAAAACACTTAAAATGGCTGCTGAATAGTCCCTCCCCTAAGCTTTGGAAGTTCAACAAGATGAAGGAGTTCCAAAATGGATCTCACCTTTCTGTCCCTATCATAAAGGCTTCCCATTTCACTTCAGTAGAGAGGATAGCTCCAGATACATAAAGATCCATATTGCCTCATCCATTTAATCAAATGGGGAATTTCCTTCCAAAGGGAGCTCTTTATGTGCAGCAGAACATAGACGTATGAATCCCTGGATCTAGGCAAGGGAATTTTAAACTTACTTATTCGCATGAGTATATGTATGTATATATATATATATATATATACACACACTCATGCGAATAAGTAAGTTTAAAATAAGTAAGTTTAAAATATATATATATATATTTATAAAATAAAATTATCAAATCATGGACAGCTTGTCTGTTAAATGTAAATCAATGCCTCACTGTTTAGGGCATTTTTAAACTGTGTCTACAGTAGCTAATTTTAAGTTAGTTTGTTTTTAAAATCATGTTATTTTTGTTTTGCGCATAGGGTTTGGTTGGTGAGCCAGGACCCAAAGGAGATCAAGTGAGTACACATATTCACATTGTCTCGTATGCTTCCAGCAAGGTTGAAATTATGGAAAATGCCTTATCCTTATTTATAAATAATATGCTTCTTGTTATAATATAGGGAGCTGCTGGTGGAGAAGGGGAGCCTGGACAAAGAGGCGATCTTGTAAGATCTTTTCACCTCATTCATTCTACACACTCAGCTTTAAAACTGGCAGGTGTTGTTTCATATATAACACAGACAAATGGGTCATGCAGCTTGCTGTTGAAAGAGCTGCACATTCCACGTGAACGAAAAAAGATAGCTCTGTAGACATTTGGGTAATATTATTGCATTTCTATATACACTCTCTAGGAAATTAAGTTCCGCTGAACTCAGCAGGGCTTATTCCTGAGTAGAAACTCATAGGACTGCACATTAGAGGAATACAAAATGTGATCTGATTGCTTTGCCTATTGCTCAACATTGGACATTCACAGAGCAAATGCCGCCACATCTGACTACTTTGGATCAGTCTAGTGAGGCAGATAAGCCTCTGAGAACATTACCCACTTGTGTTCTCAGCTCTTCCTACCCCCATGCAACTTGACATTGTTGTGCCATATCAGAGGCAGGGCACAGCCATTAGCGATGTAGTTACAGTTCAGGGGCAGTTTTAGAGTAGCACAATGTTTGGCCCTGCAGATGTTGCTGGACTCCAGTTCCTAGCAGACCCAGCCAGGATGGCCTTTAGTCAGGGATGATGGGAGTTGTGATCCAACAACATTTGGAGGGTAACAGGTTCGCCATCTCCACTCCAGAACATACTGAATCTTGAATGAGGCATCAAAATGTTCAACTACAGATAGTACCACTTTCATGAACAAAACCCCTCATTTTTTAAAAGAAGCCTTTAAAAACAACAACAACAAAAAACCCTTTTCACCCTTTTACACTGCTTTTGTAAGTCTACGTTTTAAGTACACCATGAGGTTTCGATTCCCTTTTAGAGTGATATCATTTCTTAAAATATTTAGAAAATAGTACAATATTCATTTTATTTAAAACTGCTTGCATGTATGCCATCCTGACACAATTCATCTTATTTTGTTAGGGCGACATGGGTTTGCCAGGCCCTAAAGGATCTGTAAGTATGATGAACTGCATTGTTACAGAAAATCAAAACCTTAATAAATCAGCAGAATATTTCAAACAAGGGGGTGGTTATTTAGCTTCGCAAATGGAGCTTCAATATTTAGTTCCCCAAGCAAGGAAGTTAAGGCAAATGTGATCCATCACTCATCGTTTTTATTCTAATGCTGTGGATTACTAGAGGGTTTCTTAGAGTGACAAATTTCACCTCTCAGTGTGTGGAGATGGAGGAGTTTGTGTGTTTCTGCGAAGAGGGGCAAATGAATGAGTCAGTGCGGAACTTCCCAGTGGTTGAGTAGAGCGATCCTTGTGAACTTAAATTTTTATACAGGTCATAATCCAGAGTTGAATATCTCCTATGCATCTCACACAGAAAAAAGACATTCAGTCTGGATGTAGAATTTGGCTGCTTAGTATCTAAATCCCCACTCCTTTTACCAGAAGTAATTCCATAGCTTTCGTCCATGCTGAGACAGAGATTGGCAGAGGCCATGTTCAAACAATCCTATCTTGGTTTCCTAAGCCATGCCATGAAGGTGAACCCTGTGCACTTAATGCAGCCACTTTGCTTCTCCTTCCACATAAGCTGCAAAACAAGGAAGTCTTCAGTTAACCATAGTGTTACATCTGAACTGAGAAATCCTATTTAATGTCTTCCAGACAAGCCAGGGATATCTTAACAATGTCCCAATAACCTGCCTTGCTTGGAAGCCATTTGCTGGTTCAGACTTAAATCGTAAACAGTACTGAACTGGAGACATCCAGACTTGCTTACCTACCCAAAGGAAGGAGTGAAGTACCTGGGTGATGTCAGTTAATGATGCACCTATGGTCACAGGGCAGCTTGCCCAGAATCTCTGTTGCTATCTGAAAAGATGCAGCTTTGGCTATTGGTGGGCTGTGTGGACCTTGGACATGAACATAAACATGCTTACTTTTAAATAGGTTTTATTTCAAAATGATTGCGTGATTATCCCACTGTCTCAGTGATTCCTCAATGAAGTAATGCAGAATACTATAAAAAGGAGTCTGCCAGCCCACACTATGCTAATGGGGGTCTTATGTAAAGTTTGGAATGCATTGATTGGAGAATATATAGGGTGCACTGAAATCTTGCAAATTAAAGTTCACCCCCAACTTCTTCAGTTTCCATATCCACCCAATAGATCATTGCAAGATCCTTACCACTTTTGTTATCATCCCAGGGATGAAAAGTTCTGCAACTAGTAACATTGGCGCCATAGTTTTCTGTTTGTCTGAGAAGAGAAGTAGTTGCGATTAGTTTTCCCCTGCAGTGGTTTAGAGGCAGCCATTTGCAAACACTTGTGTTACCAATTTCTAGCTTATCTAATATTTATTTCCTCTGCAGTTATATTTATAGAATACAAAAATGGGGGAGGGGGAGATCTTAAAAGCACTTGTAGTTTATGGCCTCCTTGGTAGTTAAGCTGTTTTTTAAATATTTAATATATTCATAGGATTTGTGCAAAGGCAAAAGTTTAGAATTGCTTCAGGGATTCATATTGCTTAAGTAATGTATCACAGTGGAGGTGCCTGTGGGGAAAAGGGAAAGCAAATGCCACTTGCTATGCAGCAGACTCTTCCCTATGTGTTTATTTACTGCAGTGCATAAAAATGGTCCTCCTCTAAAAGAGATCAGCCTCTGCCGGCAAAAATAAAGGCAAACTCAAATCTACGGTCACACATAAGGCTTGTTAAGTCTTTCCTCTTCAGCTGAAATTGCGAGATCTAGCAGGGGACCTTGTTCAGAATGCCAGGGTGCCATGGCAGCCATGTTTAAAAAAAGAAAAGAAAGATATATAACCATCTTCATTTTACTGAGCAGCCTTCCCAAGCACTGTGCCATCATTCAACAAAGTACAAATCTGCAAACGTCAACTCCTAGTTTTCCAATATGAATGTTGTGGGAGCCTGAGGAAGTACATGCAGCAGTTTACTGCTGTATTGAGATACCTGGAACAATGTGGAAGAGTAGCTCACTCTGCAAAAAAAGAAAGAAATAAATCTGTTCACTTCCTGCCATCTTTAGGTTGGGAATCCTGGTGAACCTGGGTCACGTGGGCCTGAAGGAAGTCGTGGTTTGCCCGGGATAGAAGGATTACGTGGGCCTCCTGGACCTCGCGGTTTGCAAGGCCAACAAGGTGCAACAGGCCTGCCTGGCAGCCAAGGCCCAGCTGTAAGTAAGATATTCTTTTGCATGGCTATTTCTGTCACTGCAAGAATTATGAATGGGCTTGCAATCAAAATTGCAGGTGGCAATCTATTGCAGATCCCTGCAATCTGCTGGGACCATCTAATTTTTTTGCTGGACGCAATTCTGCCCACTGTTTACAGAATGCTTATTTGTTTCAGGGCAGAGAGCCAACCGATGCACACATTAAGCAGGTTTGCATGAGAGTTCTGCAAGGTAAATAAACCACGTTTCTGTTTGTGAACTCCCAATATGAGTTTTTTCAACCAAACACTAAACTTCATGGAGGCAGCTTGAGGCCCTCAAGAGCTTGCATTTACTGTGTCGCCTGCTTTTCTCCTAGCAGCACAAGCTTTGGTGGCTGGCTGGCTGGAACCTCTGCTGATTTGGGTTTGAAAACAACTGAAATTTGAAGTTTTTGGGTGGTGGGTTGTCTTGTGTGGTGGTGTTGGTTTTTGTTCTTATTGAAGATTCCCATTCAGAAAGAACAGTGTTCCAAGTCATTGGATTGGCTCCAACTTTTTATAGGGAACAAACGTTTAGATGTAGCTGTTGGCATGACTCTGGGCAGCAGGACAGGAAGGCACAGCACCCAGTCAAAAACAGGGTGAAGGGTGGAGAGAAGCTCCTGCATTCTCCACGACATTTTTCTCCTTTAACATGAAGGCTATTTTGGCCACAAGCAAAGCCATCAAAGGCAGCCTTTGCCAACCCAAAGCCCTCCAGATGGTAACTCCCACCAGCCTCTGCCAGTACAACTGCCATCTCAATGCTATTGCTATAATTAACATGGATCATCAGCATTTTAAGCAAGATCATTTAGTTGTACTTTGTGGTGCTCAAGAAGTTGCTTTTGTAAAGCCTTAAAATAAGGTTGTAAGTGTCCGAAGTATGATGTGTCAAATAGACTGTGGTAGAACTCAGCTCCCCAATTGCAAACTTTGACATAGGATAAAACATGCTAAAGTATGGGCAGCTAATGAGAACTGTGTTCTGTCAGTCATCCGCGCGTGTAAACATTGCAATAGCATTGATTTTATTCTTGTTTTATAATTTGCTATATTTGTAGCTTTGAATTTATTGCGTCTGTGTCGGGGCGGAGGAAATCTGTGCCCTGCTGACAGTGGCTGCTGCCGAGGTCCTCTGGGATGTTGCACTGCTGTATTTCAGCAGTTTAAGAGGCATTATTGCACTCTGTGATTTAATTTGAGGCCTTCTCAGCACAACTGCTATTTTTTAAAACTGCCCAACAGGGTATATTATTAGTTTCCACTTCAGATTTAGCTTTGCTATGAAGATAAATGTTCCCATCTCCTTTTATCAAGTTTAGAATGTCCCTATAGGGAAGGGCTGCAGCTCAGTGATAGAACACATGTCTTGCATGAAGAAGATTCAATCCCTGGCATTTCCAGTAGGGCTAGAAAGATTTGAGCAGCTGTCGGTCAGTGTAGACAATGCTAAGCTAGGCTGAATAATGCTCTGACTTGGTATAGGCAGCTTTCCCTGTTCTGTGAACATTAGGTTATGTGAGGCCAATTGTGGTGGATTTGAATGGCATCTGATGATTCAGCAGTTGAAGTGTTGCATTTGCAGCAAAAGGGGGGAACTACTGGAAACATCATGCCATATCCCAAGCAAAAAATAAATTAAAAAATTCATCTTTCACAGTGTCAGTGTGTGGCCGATACGTTATCACAGAACTTTTCAGATGGGGAATTAAAACAAATTATCATGTAAGGGATTCAGTTTCCTTTCTGCTCACTGCTCATAACCTTTCTACCTGCATATTTGTGGCAGATGCATGCTAAATGCCCCCCTCTCCATCTCCTTGTCATGGAAATCTTCTGCTCCCAGTTTTTAGGAAGTATTTAAACCAAGGAATTGCCACATCTAATATAAAACCTAATACAGTGGTACCTCAGGTTACAGACGCTTCAGGTTACAGACGCTTCAGGGTACAGACTCCGCTAACCCGGACGTAGTACCTCGGGTTAAGAACTTTGCTTCAGGATGAGAACAGAAATCACACGGTGGTGGCAGCGGGAGGCCCATTAACTAAAGTGGTACCTCTGGTTAAGAACAGTTTCAGGTTAAGAACAGACCTCCAGAACGAATTAAGTTCTTAACCCGAGGTACTACTTACAGAAACTTATTTGAAGTCTATTGGGTCTCATCAGAATTGTAAGAACCAACTCTTTATTTATTCATAAAAAAGCCAATAGGCATCTAGTCCTCATGGTTGCATGGGTTTGAAAATGTTGCTTTTATTAAAAGGGTGATGAGTAAAAAAAAAAAAAGCAACCACCAAGAAATCCAGATTAATATCTTTGCAGTTGAATACTACAAATGATTAGATTAAACTTAGTTTGTAATTTATCTTCATTTCTCCCCCACTTAACAGAGCAACTGGCTCAACTGGCTGCCAGTCTTCGGAGGCCGGAGTTTGGTGCTCCAGGCCTCCCAGGCCGCCCTGGGCCACCGGGTTCCCCTGGACCACCTGGAGACAATGGCTTCCCAGGGCAGCTTGGGCTTCGGGGACTGCCTGGCCTTAAGGGTCCTCCTGGAGACATTGGGCTGAAAGGCCCCAAAGGTAAGAGACCAATGCATGCTTACCTGGGAGCATCGCTCCTTGAAGTCAACAGGACTCAGCCACATGTGTATAAGAGAGGGCTGCTCAGTGCTAGGATTGCATATAAAACACACCGAAGCTATTTGCTGTGGCGTGATCATTACTGCATGCAGTTTAATGGAAGTTTGTCTACCATAATGGATCCGTCACATACAACTGATACATATCGATTCAGCTTTGTTCATGTTCTTGGCTTTGATGCCAGAAATTGTTCCTTTCTCATTTTTGTTCCAGGAAAGAGTACAAGCAAATTTCTTCTTTTTCCCATTATTGACCTCAGAATGTAACAGAATGTGTTCTTAATTTCTGTGTTTCCCCTGTGACTTTTGTCTGCACACTCTCCTTCTTGAGATTTCATTCTCTGCTCTTCTTTTTCTTGGTCAGTCCAATTCTACCAGATGCCCTTGTACTACTTACTATCTCTTATGAACCAGTTGAGAGTCCCATGAGTAACTGAA
Source organism: Podarcis gaigeae (assembly GCF_964106915.1). Lineage (NCBI taxonomy): Eukaryota > Metazoa > Chordata > Lepidosauria > Squamata > Lacertidae > Podarcis > Podarcis gaigeae. The sequence continues at coordinate 36,957,964 of NC_139680.1, read as the reverse complement.
ACAGGCAGAAGGTATTGCCTCTATTTATGCCAGAGTCCTGCTGCAGAAGGGTACCTGGGCCTGCTGGAGCATCATGCAAGAGAGGCCAAGTTGGATATTGTGTGAGGCAGGTGGAAGTTGTGGCAGATTTCTGCTGGAACCAGATCAGGGCAATCGTTGCCTCAGGTCTTGCGACACACGATGCTCGCTTACATCAATTCCCATTAAAATAAATGGGCCGTACAGTTGTGTAACTAGCTGCAGCCATGATCGTTTTAGCTTCCTGTTTCTGAGATGAATAACCCGACTAGGGAGATATATATTTACTACTTTTTTTTCCACAGTGGCAAAGAAAGAACTGAGATCACATAGGCTATATGCACCATAATCCTCTGCACGTTCACCTGGAAGAGACCAGTGCTGAGTTCATTGGCATTTATTCCATTAAGTGTGCACAGGCTTTGCAGCCTTGGCGATAGAAACAGATCTCCCCCTCACCTTTCATTGTTGCATTCAGAACACTCTCCAGTCCCTTTATGCAGAATTTTATTTCGCTTCTCTTCCCAGGCCTGGCTGTTTGTGCTTGTTTCCCATTAAAAACATAGAGCACATTCATCCTTTGAATGTAAAGTTTCTCATCTGAAACTTCTTGCTAAGCATCAATATGACATCAGGCTAGACAGGGTTGGGATTACACCAGTGTGGCATTTTAGCAAGGTTTGCATGCATTCTCTGGCCCACTGCTAGCTTGACACTTAAGCATATTGTTACCATGGATCTAAGGTGTCTGGGAACATCACCTACTCTAGTGATGCCACACTAGAAAGGTGTTGGGAGAGCTCTTTTAAAAATGTGTTTTGAGAAGCCCTTTGGCTTAGTTCCCAATATTGAACTTCACTCAGAATCACAAATTGCAGAGGGACCACTATGGAAGAAAACCTCACTTTTCAATACTGTAGTTAAACTGGAGATCTGCTAATTTAATGTTTCATCTTTGTTCTCCTTTGACTGAGCCACAAAGCAAGGAAGGACTTGCACCTGCCTCTCCCCAACCCTCTGTCAAAAAATGGGTGACAAAATGCCAAAAATGAAAGAAATCACATCACTGGTCGTAAAGCAGTTTCTGCTTAAGGCCGTATTTTATTTTGGGTTTGTATCAGCAACCTTTAATATTTAACTTATTTTGTAGATGTGAGATGCTTTATTTCCCCTTGTCATGAAAGCATCCCCCCCCACCCTCAACTGCTTTTTGCGTGCTTTTACCCAGTTATAGACAGTAAACTGCTCCATAGGCAAACCTGGCTACTGTAGTTTTGTGAGGTAGGCTAGGGGTTTTGAACAGAGCAACTCACCTTTGCAGGAAAGACATGACAAATAAACCACTACAGAACCAGTTTTAGTTGTGCAGCAGTGCCTTTGTAGAATGATGAGCCGTAGTTTATTGAGTGCTGATAAGACTGTGCTCATGGGTAGCCAACGGTCTAGAACCAACACAGAGTTCAATTTGGCCTGCCACTGAACTTTTCTAAGTGATTAGAGCACTGGAACGCCAGACTGGGGATAACTGGACCTGGAAATAACAATTCAGGCTGCTGGCTCAACAGGAACAAAGATCCGTTTGAGCACAGTAACCGTGTGCCTTGGTCTTTGCATTCCAAGAGCAGAGGTGGCTGAAAGAGGACAAAGGAAGTGAAATTAACAAAGCTTAGATGAAAATAACTTGATCTCTGGCAACCTAATAATTACTTTGGGACACAGTAATCACCACCTGGAAGAACCCACATACATCTAAATGTGGTGGAACAGGGGATGACTCTGGAGAATGAATAAGAACGGAATGCTAAAAGCTGCTAATTATGCTGCATAAAAGGGGGGGGGGAGGCAAAGCTTCCCAGCAATCTGGTTTCCAGAGCCAGCACACATTAGGATGCAGCAAGTTGTGATGCCTATAACAAAATATGATACAATGGTGTCCCATCAACATTACTGCCAATAGCTATTACAAAATGTCAAACTCTGGGCAGTTCCCCAGAATCGGGCCATGAAAAGGGGAAAACCTGAGGTAGAAATAAATTGTGATGACCCCAGAGAAGGTGCACAGCAAAGAGGCCTCCGCTTTATTTGCCACCAAGCTGAACACGCCAGACAGAAAACTCCCTAGGGTGGCAAACTGGTCTCTGGTTGCCAGCATTGCATAGTGCAGGTGATCTTTCAAGTTAGTCATTTCAGAAGAAGCGTACTGTTTACAGTGTAACTATTCCTGTTTGTTTTTTAAAATGCTTAACAACCCAAATTTTACATCCAGGCATGTGATCCACTCTCGTGTAGTGATGTGATGCAGAAAGGGAAGAAGGGGGTGGGGGTGGGGCAAGATTAGTGGGAACAAAAAAACAGCTATAGAAAGGCAAAGTCCCTGCTTGGAAATTGGATCTGTAATGTGTGATTATAGAGATAGCAGTCAGTTCTAACTGTGGGGGGGATTTAGTAGTGGGAAGCTACCCTTAAGGACATATGTATTTAGTTTAACTGAATCTGCTCTGCTCTAAATCTCTGTTATTGCTTGAGCTGCGGATCATTTGTCCTGTCCACTGATTTTAAGTGTCTGTGTGTGCGCAGAACATTTCTTCATGCAGATTGCACATAATGTTCCATTAATACGTTTTAGGTGAAACAGGTGAAAAGGGGGAGAGAGGATTCCCAGGTCGAGGACCCAAAGGCTTACCAGGCACAACAGGACTCCCAGGTAAATTCCGAATTTTGCTTCTAGGTTAGGGGTGGGGAACCAACAGCCCCCCTCCCCAGATACTGTTGGACTCCATCTCCTGTCAGCCCCAGCCAGCGGTCAAGTATGAGGGGAGTTGGAGCCCCGTGGCACCCAGCAGGCTACAGATTCCCCACCTGTGCTCTAGGAAATTCAAGAAGTGTTTGTGCAGCTGTGCATGAAATGCTATATTTAACAACCCTGGAAATGTGGGTGTCTGTCTGCAAGGGAGTGAATGCTTAATTACTAGGATATGCATACAACTGCCCCCCCACCCCATGTCTCAATTCCTTTCACCCTTCTTTTTTGGTAATGCTGTGATCTCTATGATCAAGGCAGGCAGTGCATCCCCCTGAAACTAGCAGCTCAGCTTCCAAATTATGGCTGGTAGCTCTTCTCAAACGGTCTTCTGTGCCACTGTTTGTTACATCTTCAAAACTGTATGGGAAGCTCTCAATTGACTCATTAATAAAAGCCAGCCTGCAACTCAGAAAGCCACAGAATAAAATTTTAGAATCAAGTTCCATAGACCTAATACTGCCAACATTGCAGGGTGTGGTAAAATAGTACAAGGTCGGGATCGAGAACACAATGATTAAGTTAAAAATAGCAAGTTGGCTTCCAGAATATATGGCATGCTTAAGGATTTGCAAATCCTTTAGATCTGATTTTGGTTGCAGGACTCTTTAAAATTTAGCTTGCTGTATTACTGTACCAATATGAAGCACTGCAGAATGAGAAACCCTTGCTTATAAATGTAACACAAGTGCCCTCTAGTGGTAACTATGGCACAAATAATTTGCCGTATTAAAAGTATGGATTGCAACTTTTAAGGACTGTGTATTTTATATGCATACACTTCTATAAATATCTTTGAACTATTTTTATTCGTGATACGCAAAACTTTTCAAGTTGCCTTGATTTCTTAACAATCTCATCCCTCTTCCACAATATTACGTTTTCCATGAGCAAGATTTCTTTCCAATAATATTATGCAGTCTCAAAAGCAGGCAGCTCGAGGGAAATTCGGCCTTAATGCTCTGCCAAGGAAGGGCAAGACCCTGCGATTTTTGCAAACGCAATATCTGCCCATCAGATTGAACATGGTTGAAGTAGATGGCCTAGTTTATTTGAAGGCAGCTTATTGGGTTTGGAAACAATTTTTTTATTCAGGGGCCATAGCTGCCGCCACCCCCTTTATATCACATGCCTTGAACACATATGTAAGTTCCCTATTCAAATCCCCAGCATTACTAGAACTAGGAAAAAAAGTCACTGTCAGCATAAAGCAGTTCCTTATGTTTGTTCAGACAAACTTACCCCAGATATCTAATGCCAATGTGTTTTCAGTATATTGCTGGTTTATTTTATTTTTTTAACGTTTCTAATAGTTGTTTCGTTTGCTTTTAATGAATAATTCTATTGTTTTATCCTTTTGTGAACCAAAGAAGGGGAAACTTGAATGCCAGATTAGGGTCTTCTCCTTTGGATGAGGAGTTTCTGTTTTGTACTGTATTGGAAGCCAATATTCCATGAGACACGTGGTTCAGGCTGGTGAATATAGACATGCACGCTGAACTCTCCTGATCCATGTGCTGCATCTCCCTCTGCAGGAGAACCAGGCAAACCCAGCTATGGAACCGATGGGCGAGATGGCGACAGAGGCCCACCTGGAGCAGGTGGCCTACCGGGCATTCCTGGGCCTCCGGGGCCCCCTGGTCCTCCTGGTTACTGTGAGCCATCAGCCTGCACTGTGCAAGCAGGACTACGAGCGGACAATGTGAAAGGGCCGTGAAAAGTGCAAAAGTTTGCAACGTGAGTGTTTGGCAACAATGTACTATCTGCACATATATTTGACAACAGAGAGAAAACAGCAGAAGAGATGCATATAGTAAAAACGTAAGAGAATTCCTCTATCCAAGGCTTGACAAGACTTTGCATGCACTGGTTGTCCCCTCTTCAACCTGTACAAACAGGTACATGGCAACTATTTTTTTAAAGTGATACCTGATGGCTTTTCTTTTTTATCATGGTGAAAGGCCGCTGTGTCTTTTTTAAGACACCTTCCCCAAATACTATTATTATTTCTTTCTCCTCTTTGTATTGTACTGTATTACAGCATCAGAGAGAATGATGTAATTCAGTTGACTTTATCCAAGGCAACTGTAAAATTGTGGTTGTTTGCATTCACCTTTTCCCATGTAGCTTCCTCTAATTTCAAATACACAGACATGGCCGCCATGCAAAAACATGTGAAATGCTTTTGCACACTGAGAAGCTTCTGTAAAGGGGTGAATGCCACGTTACCCATAATATATCATGTGAAGAAACTGCTACATATAGAAATTTTAATTTTCTGTTCCAACATGTATTGAATTCTGTTCAAAGCAACACTGTTGCCAACTCTGAAATTAAACAAAGAGGCCAAAAAGTCACTGGTAAAGGAATCTAAATCTTTGGAAACAGCGAAGATTCATAGCCAAATTTATTTATTTTAAATGATCTGAAGTCACATCTCTGGTTGTATAAAAGTTGAAATAAATAATCTTTTTTAACCCCTTTGCATTTTTCTTTTGTATGAATGGTAAACACAAATAAAACAAAGGAGATAAGCTTTCTTAGAAAAGTCCCATTATATGTTTGGATAACATTTCATTTCTCAAGGAAACAAAGTGCATTGTATGAATCAGTCTACTGTGTAAATTTGTTTTACAATTTATATATATATTCTTTGATCTGTCATCTTGAAAGACAAAAATAAAAGTGCCCTTATTTTAATCTTCATTACTTCCCCTTCTCTATTTTGCACTTAGAATTTTTCAGAAAAGGAGAACTTCTTTTCAGGGAACCAGGTTTAATGCAGTTGCCGCCAGAAACATACTGTTCTTCCAATCCCATTTTTAATGTATTTCTCCTGTCTTAGGAAATGGTGGCTATATCCACACTAGGACATTAATGTCCATGTGGGTCACTATTTCCATGTGCACATTTATGTTTTCACTGTGTTTTCCATCCGCACTAGTGGGCAGTGTTTGGTGGGATGTATTCACACTGTGTGGTGTTGTCACCTCCCTTCAGTTAGTACTTTCCTACCCACAAGTAGTACCAGAAACCTGAGGACCATTGTAGCTGTGCACGCAGGCACAGTATTTGTTTATTACTGCATGTGTGCAGCTCAACACAAGTTAAAATTACAATTTTTGATCTACCAGATTTGCACAAAAGAGCACTTTAAAAAAAGGAAAAAGATGAAGTGTTGCTTCAAGACAGACAATGATTTGAAAGCTGTTCACATAAAGACTGTTGCTTCCTTTCATCATCAAGTTGCTACTTACATGTAGAGAAGCATAAATTAAATTTGGCAGCAATAGTCCATGGGAGAGAATGCTTAGACTGTATTCCTATGCATTCTTACTTCCAAGTGCTATTCAGACCAATTTACTTTATTTGCATTTTGATGGCATGTCAGGTTCAAGATGACAATAGGAAGAAAAGCAACCCTAACATCATGCTTAGATCAATTAAGTTTTATTTTAACCATAGCAATAGCGCAGAAATAAACAATGAAATTATCTGACAAGAGAAATAAAACTGTTTTTACAAATCCAGTAACATAAAACAAATTTACAAGGAGGAAAATGCAAAGTCCATCAAAAATGCATAAAACAGAATTAAAATTCTGGGAGGAGGAAATCCACACGTTTATAATGTGGCTTTAAATAAAAACGTAACTACCTGTTTACAATTATAGATACACAAGAAACATACCTGATAGTAATCAGGCTCACTTCAATTCAAAATTCATTTAAGACTAAAGGGACCAAGTAGATAAAATAATCTGCTTAGCATGTGCAAACAGCTGTACTTTCCATTTGTGGGCAAGATGCCAACAGAACCTTATAGACAGGTTTTGAAGACTAGTGCTTAGTTATTCAGAAATGAAAGGCAACAATAAAACAAAAACTTCCACAATTGAAATAGTTGAAAAAAAGTATTGACAAAGAAAAATTCAGAAAACCATTTAAATGCATTTGCTTTTCATTAGATAAATCTGACAATGAACAGAGCTTACATTCTACGACAGAAGTGGGCTTACGCCCACTAAAATATTTTTTTTGAGTATACTTAACTCTGTTAGAATGTGGCGTTCATGTTCGTTCTCCTAGATTGTGTACATGGATTTGGTCTATTTATATATAACATCTTTCCTTGCAATTCAAGATTACACTTGAAGGCTTTTCAGCTAATCTGGAAATCTGCACCATTATCATGACTTGAAGTTCTGTTAATGGCGATCAGATGTGCTGAAAACTAGCTTTGACTATCTAGAAAACATTTGCATACCTTAAATAAAAGGAAGATTTAGGACAAAGGGAGAAGGGAATAAAATGTCCTCTTATTAATCCCTGAAACCAAATACACTTTTTATACAAAAATACTGATATTAAGATGTTAATATCAAAGATAAATAGGCTACACCTTCCACATAATTTACAAAGCATGTTTATTTCTGCAAAAAGGAAAGAGACTTACTTCTTCCCTAATGACATGTGACACAGTGTGGGAGGGAAGAAGAGCAGTTCAGCACGATCCCTGCGAGGATCCCCTCCAGCTTGCGCCAAGTTGCGGGCCTGAGATGGGCTACCTGTGGTTTCATTACCTACAAGCTACATTATAAACAAGTTGAATCATAAATTGTGATTATGTCACAGTCATTGGTGGAAGAAGAAGCAATGCAACTGAGAATTATCCAGCCAAAGTTAAGCACAGTCAAGCCCCATGAATTCCAATGCTGAAAAACAGCGGGACTTCAAAGTGGTGGTGGTGGTGGTGGGTGGGGAAACTTTGCCTGAATTGTTCCCTGTATTCATCAAATAAAATAAAATATATTTTTAAGACCAATAAAGAAAAAGAAATCTATTAAACTTAAGGACACAAAAATGGAAACTTAGTGCACTATATAGAAATAAACTTTTCACCATTTCCTGCCTTATATACATTTGTAGAATTTAATCCTTATTTAAGTGAAATGCACAAACAAAAATGTGCTTCATGCCACCAAGTGGACTTTAGAGGTATAGCACAGACCCTGAAGAACTCTGCAAAATTTTAACATTAACTAACCTACAGTAGCTTTACAAACCCAAATACTACTAAACACAGCATTTGTTAATGAGAATTCGGAAGTCTAATGAATTTTGCGTCAATGGAACTTTTAAAATAATCTAATGCGAAGAATAAAAACACATCTCATTGTATTCTACATATTACTTGTACCACTAAACCAAAATACTTTATTGTAGCTTCCCTAACATTCCTACCATTTTGAGAGCTTTTTCTAGAGACAAGACCGTGTAACTGTTCAGAAAAATTGTGCAAGGCTATGCACTAAGCTATGCCACCAAACCTGGGTCATGACCAACAGTTTAACGTAAAGCAGGAACAAAGAGATACAGGTGGGAGGCAAATCATTATGGGCTTTGCGCAAAACGTTTTGGCCACGTTCATCAATGGGCTCAGAAGAAAGGCAAAATATTATGGAACACCTAGAACCCTCATCCCCAGGTAATCCATTTTAAATCAGTAGGTTGCAACTATGCACCTGATCCAATAGGGCACAATTGGGTTGACTCAATTGTTGCTTGCTTGCTTGCTTCTCCTTCATTGGACAGTAAACTGGATCAAAGTCTGAAATGTTGCACACTGTATGACTGGTAGCCAGAAAGAAGTTTTGCATGAGCAAAGGATCTTCTCTTCCAGATAGATAATAGGCTTGTGCAAGGCACCATGATGGGAACACGTACTACTGAAATAATACATGCAGTAGCCTTCAGGTCTGCACATAGTATTCCTTCTCCAGAGATATTCCTGTATAAATAGTGAACAGATGATTAGATGTTAGAGGTGGGGGAAGAAATGGGGACACTGAATGCAGTCTCCCGCTCTACAGTACAATGTCTGACAGTGCTGTGATGTTCAGCGCCATCAGAGTGGATGACCAGGCTGATTTTTATTCGCTAGTGTTTGCATGGAGTGGGAGTGGTAAAAACCACTTTCATAACCAATAGGGAAGGACTTGCAAGCATAAACTTGTTGCTGAATATGGATTCCATTTGCGGGATTCGGCTGTCAGTGTTCCATTCTATTTTGGTTACTAATTGTATTCAATAGTTCCAGGAGCAAGAGAATTTTCTTACTGTGTTATTTGATTGGTTTGTGTGTATGTTTGCATGTGGTATTTGCTGTTTAAGTTTGCTGATATCCATATATATAAAATTGTTAGAGAAAATATCACTAGAACAGAAATATGGAAATAAGAGTTTAACTTAAACTGACAAACAGAAGTTGGAAATGTTTGGTTTCTGGCACACACAAGATAAAACAGGAAAAAACCACAGAGTGCTCATTTCAAGACACCATGCGCCTCGATTAAAATAGAATAGCTACAGAGTTATTCCTGATTTGTTGCATTTAGCTATAAATACAGAATATTCTCCACATCTTAAAAACTGAGTGAAGACAGTAGAACAAAATACACTATTTCATATAACAAAAAAAGTTTTGTTAATGCTTTTCAAAAAAGGAAAGCATTAAAGACAAGAAAAATGATTCAAAGTGATCTGAATGATCCAAATTAACTATTAAAATCATTAACATGTTGGAAAGCCTTTCCCAAGTACTTAGACACAAACAAAACTATAAACAATGTGAATTAAAAATATTTCCCCCCCAAATATATAAATGTTCCTGACAAATTCAAGTAAAGTAACCTCTAAATAATACTGCCAGGTACCTTATCAAAATTTTAGTTCAACTAGCTAAAACCCAAAATATACACACAGCACCAAACAATATATCAACTGAGCTGCTCTGATTATCTTTCCAAATCGGAACCTTTCTACATCTAATTAAATACAACTCGATATTTTCATTATTTTTTAAAGCAAAGTCTAAAAGAAATTCTAAATTTAAAATACTGAGACTTTTTCAGCAAAATTTGGAATCGCTGGAGAAGTTCATATAAGACAGGAGTGACAACCCGAATAGGAAAAATGCCCCTGGCCAAACAATATATCTGTCCTGCAGTACATGCAACCATACTGAAAACAAACAGAATAAACCCAGTTCCCCCATCAAAATAGTGTTGATGTGACTGCATTCTTTTAAAGCAGGGGCTTGCTGAAGTTCAGTTTAGACCAAATTTTATTTCCAAGGAATTTAACAATTTTGAGCATATCTTCCACACTTCAGCTGTCTTAATCTCTCTTATTATTTAAAAAAAGGGGGGGCAGAAAATATATATGTAAAAACTTGGGAGCCAATCCATCCTTCCATCGCACACCATTTTTCTTCAGGGTCACGTGAGAAGAATAGATTGCATTTACAGCCCTGGAAGGCAGCAAGCTGACTGGATCTACACAAGAGAGTGGCCCAAACGGGTGGCCTTCCATGGCAGGTACTGGGTGGACCCATTGTCCAGTGCTTGTATCCAGCCAATGACAGGACATTGGTGGTGGGGAGGGGCAGAGGGAGAGGAGAAAGCCTCCTAACCAAAGAGCAGGGCTTAGAGCTGCATGTGGTGTCTAATTTCACCAAATCATTAGTATAATTTCTTGTAAAACGGAAGGGGGGAGGTTTTGGCATGGGGCGTGGAAAGAAAGGGGGTGGCCAAAAGAGAAAAGTGAGCCTACTTAATTTTGCTTCTAGTACCTGGCCACCATTAGCCTTGGCACTGCCTATAAAGGGCCCCAGTCCTGGCCACAGCTGGCATGTGCTTGCTTGATAGTTAGGTTACCCCCAAGGGAATGCAGTCCTCAACAGCAAACTTGTTGCTGAGCCCTGCTTTAGAGGATTCCATTTGGTGCAGCTACACACACACACACACACACACACACAGGAATGGATCATGCCCCAACATGTGTGTTGTGGATCATGACAGCAATCAAATAATAATGTGCATTGTCTTGACTATGGAGAGTGAACAATGAGGCTATTTATTTGTGTAAAAAAAATGCAGCTCATGCCATTATAAGCTATGGTGACCAGTATTGCTTAGGAGGAAGAACATGGAGAAAGCTCAGATTGTGCATAAAGACGCTGAGATTGCAGAATGTGGCCCCTCACAGGTGAGACTGTACTATATATGTTCTCTCTCTCTCTCTCTCTCTCTCTCTCTCTCTCTCACACACACACACACACACACATACACACACACACACAATTAACGCAATGTGAAAGTGGCCATAGTACTATGATACACCTATAGATCTCCTGCATTTGCTTGGGCTAGTTTCACTTCTTTCTGTACTAATATATATACATACACACACACACACACACACACACGTACCAACCTACAGTAGGTGATCACTTCATGCATCTGGCGAAGGCTATGTCACCGCGATATATTGTCTTTAAACTGCCACTCTTGTTTTTTGACATCACACTAACATGGCTACCTCTGTGGATTTTCTCACATTCAGACTCCCATGTTCTCAGGTAGCTCACACAAGACACTGTGGATCAGGAATAGCCAACATCCAGGTGTTGTGGGAAACTCCTGTAAAACCCAGCCAGCATGAGCTACAGTCATTGTTGGTGGGACTCATGGTCCACAGTATATGGAGGGGACCAAATTGTCTACCCCTGTTCTAGGGTTGTAGCCATGCTAGTTCTACTCAGAGTAAACCCATTTAAATCAAAGAACATGACCAATTTAGGTGCATTAAGATTCAATGGATCTGCTCTGAGTAGGATTTTGTTGGATACAACCCTTAAGAGTCTAAAATCCTTAAGGGAAGGGCTTCTTTTGATAAGAATGGCCTGCAATTGTCCTGAATTTAAGAACAGCATGAATTAAGTCCTTATTTTCTAATTTCAGTTATAACTTGCACATGGGAAGTGGTCTTCAAATGATTCCCAAGTCCCATCAGCAAGGACCTATCACTTCTGTCTTTGACTACCCTTCCATTTCTTAATGGAGTTCTGATGTAGCTACATCTCTCCCAAGAACAGCTGAGGACCACTGTCTCCTAGAGCAATATCTATTTTAAGAAGCATCTCCTTTTTATTCATCCTAGATGGCAGAACTTTAATTTACTGATGCTATATATCTGTTCAACTTTTCTCTTTCCCTTCACTGTGTATGGTCATTTTATCCTCAAGTAAAACAAAATGTCAATCTGCCCCAGCCACTGGATATTTCAAACAGAAAGGTTGTTTAATACTACAGGCTAGCCTAGCCTGCATGAATGTTGTTGAACTTTGAAACTCACTCTAGCAAAAATGCTAACATTGGACCATTACTAGAGTCCGAAATTAATCAATGCAAAGGCAGACATCATTCATGAAATACATGGGTACTAGTTCAAGCTACACCATCCTCTTCTATCTGAACATATATACACAAACTTCTCAATGTATTATTGTCAGAACTTTACCTGAGATAAAGGCCTTGGTATATTAAAATAAGGCAGAAGCCCCCTGACATATAAACACGACTAGCTTAAGCGTAAGAACACAATTCTATAAGGTGGTATCTTATTAAGGCTTTGCCCTAATGGAAGCACTTCCACTTGCACAAAGGCAGGACCCTGATTCTGGATTATCCCTACTACTCCAATGCAACTCTTGTGCCCCTCAAAAAGTTTCTAAAGGTTGGGAAGCACCTGTAGCACAGAGGCTATAATTGGTCAGGGAGACTTGCCTTGCAAGAGAAGTGCAAAGGACTAGAGCAAAGCCAAGTGAACAATACGAAGGAGCCATTATCAACAATCTACTCAGTAACTAAGTTAGCCTTCAATAATTAAGGGCTGTTTCACATATGAAGCCAGCAAGTACATTTGCCAGCAAGTAAGCTCCACTGAGACCAATGTGCGACTTCCAGGCTCTGCCTTGCATTAACCACACTCTGACCCCCTGTGTCACAACTAATGGGAGAGAGGCTCAACAGCTCCTTTTCTTTAAAAAAGGTTTCCTATGTGAAAAGTGCTTCCAGAAATTTAATAAATTTCTAGCAAAGTCTACAATACTGCACAAGGGCAGAAGGCGCATGAAAAAATATCAGCTGATTTCTCAAAGAGTTGCTCAAGGATTCACGAAAGCTTCAACACTCTGGATGCAGTTTTGCAAGCAGAGCTTTTGGTGTTATGTATGAACTCCAAGCCATCAATATACGGTAGCCAGCAAAAGCTAAATAAGATATATGACAGTACATTTTGTTTTGCAAGTATTAAGGTTAAAAACCACTAAGAGGTCAACAGGCCATCAGAATGCAAGAAAATTGCATTTTGCTATAGAAAACTAGCTTAAAATTATAAACACATGGAATGAACTCAAGAAAACATCTCGGCATTGGCTTAACTGGAAAATAAACATTGTTCCATTGAGATGCTCTGTAAAATGCCTACACACAATATCATGTATATAGACCAAAAAAAGGTACCAAGTATTTTAAAGCTTAAATTAGGTAGGGCAGGAGGGAAGCAAGGAAGGGGTAAACCAGGAATCAAAGTACTTCCAGAGAAGATTTTCATTTGCCAGTTGTTCGTGGTTGAGTTTGAGAGACGTGGTAATAGCAATCTGCTGGGTTGCATCTTCCTGATGGCCCAGGTGGGCCATGTGGACCTGGTCCTCCTGGAGCTCCAGGTGGTCCCGGCATACCAATGACTAAGCAAATAACAACAACAGCAACAATATTGTAAAACCAGGTGCATTTACTGGGTCGAGACGCTTCAAAAAGGAAGATCAAAGGCATTTCTTTCATGCACTAAAGGGCAGCTTATATGCAACCAATCTTAGAAGTATCACCCCCCCCCCCTCACAGTTCTTTTGCTAATCTGCTGTTCTGGTTATGATAAATATGAACTTATGTTTTTACCTGAAGGGCCAGGTGGACCAGGATCACCTGGCAGGCCAATTCCAGGCTCACCTCTTTCACCTTTCTGTCCTCTGTAGCCTATAGGAGATAAACAAAAAAGGAATAAGAGTGCCCTGAAATCACAGAATATATACTTTTCCTAACCTCTTTCCCAATATTAGAATGATAAAAAATATAACTCCCTCCCACAGTAATGATGGCAATTTAGATAGCTCTTTTTAAAACATTCCTTCCACAAATTCCTAATGAAACTGAATGGATCATGAGTTCCAGGGGCTGCTTGCTAAGTTCCCCTTTCACAATCTTCTAGAGCTACCACCCTGCCTTGATTTGCTCCTCCCAAGAGTGGATTAGAAACCCTTCACCGAGGATGACAGCAGGCATCAAAATGACTTATTTTTCTCTCTTAACACTTTTAAACAAACCTGATAATAAGTTTTGACCGGGAGTTGACAGAGAATTGCATACATCCATAGCAAGTGTGGCACACAAGAAACATCATGGGTTTCACAAAGTATTACAGTAGGAATCGTAAACCTGAAAATTAGGCACCATCAAACTTTTAACTTACTTTGAAATAAAAAGGGGAAAGAGGTTTGGGGGAAAGGGAGCTACTGTAAGAGGAATGGGAGGGATTCATGCTTGCTTTGAACACAGGACTCCTATGTTCAAATCCCTGCTTTGCGTGCTGGCCCTAGCCATGCGTCACTAGAAACTGGTAAGTATTATAGTTACAGCCATTCTGGGGAGGTTGCTGAAAAACGCATAGCTTTTTCACATGAAGATGTGCAACATGCAGTCTTGCTTACCAAGCGGATCTTCGTTTTAAATGTTATGCTTGGAGCTAGCATAGAGACCTTCTATGTGATGTAGAGGACCCATGTGGAAAGTGGTACTACTAACAGAATGAAATGGCATTCCCCAAAACTTCAGCCTTTTAACAAGAGAGAAAGAGCTCGCCATTCTTCATGATCCGTTGCATGCATGTTTGGGCTGAAGTTGGGTCCTGGGTCTGAAAAGGCTGATTATTATTTAGACTTCTTTTGGCTTTTCCCCAGGGAAGAAGCAGCCAAGCAAGCAAATGGCAGCCAGCAGACACAGTTGCAATGATGTAGAATAAATAGGAGTAGCCAAATGTGGAACCCTCCAAATGTGGTTGGACTACAGCTGCCATCATTCCTCAAGTGTGACCATACCAGCTGGCGAACACTACATTATCTGGAGGGCACGACATTGGCTATTTCTGAATGTTATAGCTATCAGCAAGGAGGAAACCCATGTTCCTGACAAGAGAGAACATTTGAGGCACATGTCTACCAACCAGAGTTTCCATTGCCAGGTAGGACATCTACTTTTTAGAGTTTCTGGATAGGGGCCATTAGAAGAACATGAGTGTGGATCAATATGAGTTTAACTAATGTTACCTCAACAGTAATGGGACCCAGAAAGCTTATAGACTAGCCTTGGAGTTTAGCCACCTAAGGGGCTAAACTCAGGAAACAGAAGGATAAATTAGATCTACTTTAAATATCTCTGAGATCTAATGGTAGAAACGTATCACAAAACACATAAATATTTCTTGTTCAACAAGTTGATTGTGATATAATTGCTGCAATTGCCTTTGATTTTAAAGCACAAAAACATGGTATTTTTGTTCACCTACCACAACGCTCCAATGTCCCTCAAAACAACTCAAAAGATGACTAAAGCACGTATTTGGGAGAACATGTAACATGCGAGGGTAGCATGCATGGCACCACAGAATGGACCAATATTAACAGACAAATAAGCAGGCACTGGAACTGAAAACAAAACCTTTTTAAATTAAAAATGCAATAAAAACAATGGGTGGAATTCAAGGTTAGGCCTACTCAGAGCAGACACATTTAAATCAAGGAACATGACTAAGTTAGGTCTACTAATTTTACTCCGAATAAAAGTTAGTTGAACTCCACCCATTATCTTCATATGTTAGTTGTGAAATCTGTGTCCTTTGGGGTAGAGCTGTACAAAATACTGTTGACCTTCAGTTACCATGATTATTTTTTATATAAATATATTTGCCAGAAATGTGGTAAATTTTGTTTTAATTCCTACTCTTTCACACCATAATCGGGGCATCTGTTGCATTTCCCAATTGTTACACCGCCTTGGTTTTCTTTAGTCTTACAATAAGTAGCATTTTTATATGATAAAAAAGCTCTGTTGAGCTATACATTAAAACAAAGAGGGCAATCCTGCTGCACATTTATCCGTAAAATCTCTACATGCACCATCCATAAAGAAATAAACAATATTAATAATAAATCGCCTTCAAAATTCCTACTTGGAATAACATGTACAGAATGAAAATGCATCACAAGGAATCAATACAGGCTGAGAAGTTCTGTGTACATTCAAGTAATGAAAGAAAGCTAATAACACAACTATCTGCTCACATTTTAAGGTTATGAATGGGGTAAAACAAAGCTCAGTTACATATAAACCAATGCTTTTGTACACCGCAGAGTAACAAAAATAACTGCACATTTAATAAAACATTTCATGAACAACTTTCTAAACTTCTTTATTTTACAGAATCAAAACAGTGAGAAAAAAAACATTTAGATGTGTAATAACACCACCATTAAAGAACAATCCAGAAACAGATCTCTAGCAGTACAGTAGATTTTACATGAGGTATATTTTACTAATGATTAAACTTCTGGAGTTTAACTTCACAGTCTACCTGAGTGAGATTTTAAATTCGCTTTAGAGCAAAATGATTTACAGCTATGAAACAAGGTTCTTAACAGGCTGGTCAGAAGACTGGGCTCCTGCACTTTCAATAGTTCTACACAAGAGGGAATTTCAACAAGTTTTTATTAAAGACACAGAGGCCCTATCCATTTTTTTCATTTGGCTATATAACAAAGATGTTGATTTAGCACCTACACCAACTAGTTATAATGCTGCAGTAAGTATAATCAGAAATTTGCAATGTTTAATATCAACATTTACAGTAAAAATGTATTATTATTTTTTAAAACATATCACATTACTGTAATCTCTCAGCACATGAGAGCATACTGGAAGTTTAGAAGAGAATTAGGCTGTGATTTCATAAAGCCTAATATTACTTGGGAGATGTGCTTACATCTGAGTAATTGTGTATAGGATTGCACTGCAAAGGACTTGTTCAGATAAACAAGCAGTGCTTATCTCAAAGTGGCTGTGTATACATGCCCACTTGCACAAACGCGAGTGTTTATCAGTCATGCCCACGAGAACAGCTGTACCCATGGCTGTGGAAGTCTGGGGTGGGGCGAGCCACTGAAATGGAGGAAATGCCTGCGGAAACTTCTAGAAACCTCTAAAAGTCTCTTTAATGCTCTGAGTAGAAAACAAAGTTCAATTAATGGCATTAAAGAGCTTTTCCATTTATGTCCATTTCTATATTATGCCATTGAGAACACACACCTGTTGCTCTACAATGTTGTTAAAGGGAAAAATGTACAGTGGTACCTCAGAAGTCGAACGGAATCCATTCCAGAAGTCCATCCAACTCCCAAAACATTCAGAAACCAAGACGTGGCTCCTGCAGCCAATCGGAAGCTGCAGAAGCCGTGTTGGACATTCGGATTCCAAAGAACGTTCACCAACTGGAAAACTCACTTCCAGGTTTGTGGTGTTCGGGAGCCAAAACATTTGACTCGCAATGCATTTGCGAACCAAGGTATGAATGTATTGGACTGTGGAGATTTTTGAAAACAGAACCCTCTTTAGGTGTTCAGCACACTGTTCACCTTTGGGTAGTTTAATAATGCATCGTTCTCTTACGGATTCTTGTTGATAATTAGATTCAGAGGCTCAATTGACACAGGACCCTGCTCTACCTCATACCTTCCCTAAATGTTAATCCAAACCACATAAAACTATATAATTGTAACTACAGCTATTTTTCTAGGAAAAAGAGGTCCCAGAATGCATCAAGAATGCTTCCCTCGTTCTCTCAGAATGGCAATGGCCCTTACCTGAGAGGTGCCAGAACTGAGTTCTGGTGGTTTCTGGCTGAACCCCACCCCCCTTGATTATAACCATCCAGAGAGCAAGCTACATGCTCAGGACTCTTTCATGCTCCAAGGCACCTTAACAACTCTTTTTTTTTTGGGGGGGGGAATAATCTATGAGCGTGCAAATCTTTTGAAATATATTTTTATATTTATGTTCTGTGTGAAGCTAGCTCAGAACCTTCTCATTAATCCAAAAGCCATATACGGGGGGGGGGGGGGGCATTTTTAGACAGTTTCCCTTATGATCCACTGTTACCTGACATACATAGATATTTGCTCAATGAACAAAAGAATTTTCTTTATACTAACTTTTATCCCAGTAAATAGCAAATGGACATATAAAGTTTCCTGCTTTATCTCTGTATGTGCAAAATAACTTCCCTCAAAGCAGTCATATAGTTTAGTAGTTGCTTGATGGCTGGTATGTTTTGGCTTTGAGAAGACTGAATGAGCCTGAATATTGTATCTTGTAGACAACAAACAGCTGGGAGGGGGGAGCTAAAGGCATATTTTGGTGGAACTAATACTGTTTTAGACATTTTCCTTAAGTATTTTTTATCTAGTTTTGACCCACTGACCCTTTGCAATCAGTACGACTTGAACTTTCCCAGAAGCAAAACCCCACAAAACATTCTCTTGCATACCCCACAACCACAATAACTCCGTTTCTATGTTTATTGCTTTATTATAAAGGCAAAATAGTAACAGTGCATGGCACCATTTTAAACGGTTTTAATTCTGTTCATTGTCTTTAATTGTTTCTCTGTAACCAGGCCTGTGGCTGATTAAACATTATATGGCCTTTTAAACGTGTTCATGGGAGCAGGGCTACTGGTTTGGTTTTTCTGCTTTTACTTTTTATTACGCTTTTTGCATTTTTATCTTGTGACCTTCAGATAAAGGATGGTATGCAAATTTAATAAATAAATAAATAATAATAATAATAGATTATAAGGAAAGAGGCACTGAGGCCAAATCTTCCACATATGGCAGATAATTCCTTTTGCCACGAAAAACCTATTCTCAGATTTATGGGAACTGACAGTGGTTATGAAATGATGGAATTCTGCACACAATCAAAGTTATTTTGTTATTGCTCCATATGAAGGGGGCGGTAAATCCTAGTGAGCACAGGCTCAGATTAAGCCTGTTGATGATGTTTTTAGGGTGTGTCCATGTACATAAAAAGAACAAGAAAAGCTGCCTTTTACTGAGTAGCCTACACTAACTGGCAGACCCTCTCTAGGGTTTCGGACAGAGGAAATTCCCAGCCCTACTTGAAGATGCCAGGAATTGAAGGTTGGGGGCTAGCACTGTGCTGCCTGTACAATGAGCACGCCCCTGGTTCTGGGTGCAGGTGTTTCTCCCCACCCAGTGTAACCTGATGTGTGTTCCAACAGTAGAAACCCAAGTCTGCATGTGAATAGTAACTACCATGAGATTTAAAGCAGCTCTCTCTTTTAGATCTAG